>NW_010556868.1:82023-83451 GCF_000687285.1 Phaethon lepturus
CCCCCCCCCAGCCCCCCCCCCCAAAGCCTGTAGCGTTGCATGGGGTTGTTGAGTGAAGTGCAGGACCCGGCACTTGGCCTTATTAAATCTCTCACAGCTGACCTCAGCCCATCGATCCAGCCTCTCCAGATCCCTCTCTAGAGCCTTCCTGCCCTCCAGCAGTTCAACACTCCCACCCAGCTTGGTGTTATCTGCAAACCTACTGAGGGAGCACTCAATCCCCTCATCCAGGTCATCAAGAAAGATATTGAACAAGGTCGGCCACAGAACTGAGCCCTGGGGAACATCACTTGTGACCAGCCACCAACTGGATTTAATGCCATTCACCACGACTCTCTGGGCTTGGCCATCCAGCCAGTTCTTTACCCAGCGAAGAGTATACCTGTCTAAGCCACAAGCCGCCAGTTTCTCCCAGAGAATGCTATGGGAGATGCTGTCAAAGGCTTTACTAAAGTCCAGGTAGACAACACCCACAGCCATTCCCTCATTCACTAGGCGGGTCACCTGGTCATAGCAGGAGATGAGATTGATCAAGCAGGGCCTGCCTTTCATGAACCCATCTGCCTCACTGGCCTTCCCCCTCTTCCTTACCCATAAGCTCTCGACTTGGTCTTCACAATCGTTGATTTCTATACAATCAAAACACTCCCTAATGTACAGAACCACCCCACTGCCTCTCATTCCATGCCTATCCCTTCTGAAGGGCTTATAGCCATCCATTGCAGCACTCCAGTCATGAGAAGCATCTCACCATGTTTCTGTGATAGCAACTACATCACAGCTGTCCCGCTGCACAGTTGCTTCCATCCCTTCCTGTTTGATGCCCATGCTGTGTGCACTTGAGCTGGGCTATCAGTTTCAACCCCAACTCCAGCATGCCATCCCTAGGCTCATCTCTAGTGAGCCTGGTTTTATCCCCTTCCCCCTTCAAATCTAGTTTAAAGCCCTCTTGATGAGGCCTGCAAACTCGTAAGCTAGAATCATTTTCCCCCTTGGAGACAGTTGCACTCCATCTGATGCCAGCAGGCCTGGTGCCGTGTAAACTGCCCCATGGTCAAAAACTCCAAAATTCTGTCGACGGCCCCAGCCCCTGAGCCATGTGTTGACCATGTGTGATTTCCTATTCCTTCCAGCGTTCCTCCCTGCCACTGAAGGGATTGACGACAACACTACCTCTGCTCCTGATCCATCAATCAGTCACGCCAGTGCTCTGAAGTCGCTTTTAATCACTTTTAGTTCCACTGAAGGGATTGACAACACCACTACCTGTGCTCCCGCTCCATCGATCAGTCGCCCCAGCACCCTGAAGTTGCTTTTAATCACTTTTGTGCTTTGTAGCGCAACTTCATCGTTGCCAACCTGTATGATCAACAGTGGGTAGTAATCAGTGGGCTGAACCAGACCAGGGAGTTTCCTGGTGACATCTCT
>NW_010556869.1:0-9874 GCF_000687285.1 Phaethon lepturus
CGAGCCGCAATACCACATTTTTGTCGTGAGGGGGCAGCAGCGAGATTGTAGAGCTCCACTGCGCATGCGCTGCTCTACCCCTGCAGTATCGCATTTCGGTCGCCCGGTGGCAGCAAGGAGTCCGACGGCGCGTGGCGCCGTGCATACGCGGCGCCCCTACTGGAGTGTCGCGTTTTGGTCGCCGGGCAGCAGTGCGGCGCTAGAGCTGCAATATCGACCCAAAGGCGTCGAGCGGCAGTAGCGAAGGCAGAGGCATGCGCTCTCGAGCGCGCCGCTGCATTCCTTCTCGAGTCGCAGGGGGAAGGCTGCAGAAAACCACACGAAACAGGCAATGAAACTACACTTTCTGCCGTGATGCGGGCGCCGCGGCGGTAGCAAGGACTACGCCGCACCGCACGCACTCGAGAGCAATGTGTCTGCCCGCCAGCCAAGCCCGCGAAAACTACATCTCCCGGCACGCACTGGCAAACAAAGTATGGCCACCCGGCAATCGAGTGCCGTAAGACTACATCTCCCGGCATGCCCCAGGAGCCAACATGGCCGACCGGAAGCCCCGTGCCCCAGGACTACAGTTCCCGGCACGCCGCGAGAGGCAGCCTTCCCTGCTTTCTGCGGGAACACCGTTGCTCACCCGTGCCGACCCACGCGATAAGGCCCGCTGAGCGCTTGGGGCCGCTACACTCCCCCTCCCCCACAGGCACTTTGGCAGTCTTTTCCGGAGCCACGCTTGTCGGTCTGGCAAGGAAAGGTCGCTCGGCTCCTGAAGCGATGGGCTGCAGGCGTTCTTCCTTGGGGCACAGAAGGGCAAAGGAGGGCCCAGGGCCAAATTGAAAGGAAAAAAGCTGATGGTGGAGAATACCAAAAAGCACACAGAAAACTGTGGAAGAGTATGCAAAGCTACAGGGAGAACTTTGTTGCCCACTGCAGGACAAACACAGGGCCCCGGGGCTCACCGGAAGGCTCATGGGGGCTCAGGGGCAACCTAAATGTGAATTGAGGGTTGTGCGGCACACCAAAACACAAGCAGGTACCCCAGGGTGCCTCAAAATGTCCTCAAAATCTGAGGACATCAGAAAGCAAACTTGGGGACTCAATGGTACACCTAGATGAAAAAAAAAAGTGGTTCCTGCAGGGCAATGCAAGGTCATGGGGTGTACGGGAAGGCAAGTGGAAGACCATAAGGCATGCCTCTCTACCGCTTCATCACTGGTCTATTTGGGAATAAGTCACCATGCAAGACTGTGTCTGCGTGTCTGTCTTTCCCTTCCATCTTGCTGGGATTGTTCTCACCACTCTATACCCACCTTTGTTATTGAATTTCTCATGCAAGGACAGCATGTAAGGTGAGACTTTAATTTACTTGCCTTGCTGGATGTGCAGTGGCTGCTGGGGGAAAAAAAAAGGTCTGAAAAAGTCCTGGGATTCCATTACCAGGAGCGATATGGACGACAGGACAAGAAGCTCCAGAAAACCTTGATGAATCCACATCCTCAGTACTGTATGCTGTCACATTCTCTGCATCTTAGGAAGGATAAAGTTTTGAGTTGGAAAAGTACAAAGCTACCATCTTGTATAAGGTGAGCCTAAACAGGCTGCAGTTTCTAACATCCGCAACACTGGAGGATGAGAGAGGCATGGACTGCAGAAAGAGGCAAGACTTACGTGCTCCTCCTAAATAGCATCTCCTGTTGCCACTGTTGGGGACAGAATGCTTGTATAGACTTCTGACAATAGCTCCAGCCCAGTAGGACACTTTGTATGTTATTGGGACATGTAGTACAGAGAAGAATGGAATGCAAAAAGTGATTATGTTTTAACCTTTTCAACAGCTTCTGAGTTGTAGACCATTCTGCTGAAACAGTTTCTTTGCATCATAGTCCTCTTTCTCTGCTAAACAGTTTCTTTGTATCATAGACGTCTTTCTCTACTGAAACAGTAAATACCAAGCCCAGTGGTTAAAACCCTGAAATGATTAGGAATGCCATAATTAAATTGCAGAGGAAACATATCTGTAAATTTTTGAGTCTCTAAACACAGTACAGCTCAGAAATAAAGATCAAAATTTTATTTCCATGTTGGTAATAAAAATAATTCCATTAATTCTGTAAACCATTGCATAAACACTATAGTGTAGAAAAGTTTTAGCAAGTGTTAACAATTTTAAACAGTTCACTATAAGTAAATGAGTATGCATTATAAATAATATGTTTTGTATTAAGAACAATTTCATTCACAAAATCATTTCTGTCTGTACACTCAAAACATTAACAGCTTCCATAAATTAATAAGAGTAAAAATTCCTTATTTATTTAGGGTCTGATGACCACGTAGTGTGACAGTAATAATATTACTACCTATATACTGAATACTCTGAATGGCAATATAAAACAGAACAAGTATGTCTTTAATAACCTGCTATTCAAAGACGACTAATAATAAGCCTATAACATGCAGCTTGGGATCTATCTGTAATTAGCATACTTCCAGTTAAATTACAGTTCCTAACTGTAAAAACCCTGAGAAATCACAATTTTAAGCTATTATTCCCCAGGCTGAAATAACTGTGACAACATAATGGCATTCACATTAAAAATTATGTTCTTAACTAAATTAACACAGAACTTTTTCAAATACCAAAATGAATCTTGAAAACTTTGTTTAGTTTCCTTCTATGTATTTTGTGAATTCAGAAAATTACCATACTATAGCCTCACTAAAATATAATTTCAGTGTATTCAGTTTTTAGATAGTGTATATAGTGCAAGGACAAACACTGAAAAAGGTCCGGTTTCACTTCTGACTTCTTCCAAATAGCCATTTCTAGTCAACTGCATGTATTTTATTATCCTCCATTTTAAAGTATTGGTGTAAAAGCATGTATATATTTGTATTTGCAGTTGATTTGCTTTAATAAGATACAGAAAACTTTTCTTGTAATTTCTCACAAAAAGAATTTTATGAAGAACAACTGTATTATTTTCATATGGCTGCTGTGTATGATGATGTATGGTTCAAGTGATTACCTGAGGATTCATCTATAATTATAGCAAGCTGCCCAGTCTAGGAATTTCACACATAGGTATGTTTCCTTGGTATATGTTTTCTTTCTTCTCCACACAATGGTTTGTTGATAGTTTTTAAATATGTGGGTAATTAAGCACCAAAGAAACTTACAAGGAACACCTGCAAAATTTTCAGTACTGATATTATAGGACACACATCATTATTTTCAAGATTCATCATTGTAAACCACAAAACATGCAACTTCAAAAAGCAACAGACTAAACATATTAGTCCATTTCCTCTAAAAATGCAGCACATATAAATTATGAATGTCAATGTGATGTCTGAAGCCTTCCTTTTTTGTTGGTGTCACAAGATTAGGAAAATCAACTGTTAAGACAAAAAAAAAGGGGGGAACAAAAAACAGCCCTAAGGCATAGGCAAATGCACTAAAATACACATGAAGAACTATAAATTTTGACAAGACAACACAAAACCACGCTTCCGTATCTCGTTGGTAACAAATGTCACATAGCTGCATACAGGCAGCACATGTGGCCTAATCTGGTTTCTTCTAAAATACCAAAGCAAAAATTTTCACCAGGATATTTCTAAACTGTTTTGTGAGCACAATGGTTGCAGAATGCTGTTCCACACTAGATAAACATAGTAAACCAGTGTCCAAAATAACTGCTTGTTTGAAAATGTTTGCTTTAGTCCAAAATGCTGTTAAGGTTCAAAAATCAGTCTTTGTCACAGACTGCACAGATGCAAAAAATACATTAATACCTACAGCCAAACTTTGTGATCCAAGCTCCCTTGTTTAGAAGTCCAAAACTGGCTATACCTTTAAAATGGTAGTATCTTGTTTTAGGACAGAAAAGTGCATTTGAAAATGCAAATACAGTCCAATTTTGTACTTTTGTCAGTACAAACATTTTAGAGAAACTGTGTTAACATCAATAAAATCACATTATTAAACCCAAATTTGCTCTTTACAGTGATCTTCAGAAAAAAAATGTAAGCAGACGCAAGTAGAAATTTATTTAATATTTTATCCTACTTCTCCCTTCCCAAAAGGTCTCCAACATTCCTGCAGATCGATATGTCTTAGGAAAGCAGCGGCAAGTCTGTACATTTAGTTCTCACGGAAAATGTGTCATGATATTTTGCTAACTCAAGCCTTTGTACAAAGAACGCTAAAACCCAAAGAAGATAGTGATTTCAGCACTATTGACCTGGGCCCTTTATTTAATGCTGACACAGTTCCAAAAGCTCTGTTTCAACAAAATAATTTTAGTATACATCTTGGTTTATGTTTTAGCATGACTGAACTTCAAATAGATTAACTTTTTGCTGCCTGTGTGAACTCACTTTTTGTACCGAATACAGTAGTACAGAGATTTCAACCATGTAACACAGTAGTAGGTAATTTCAATCTAAGTCGTACTAGTGTCACACCTAAATTATCAGAAAAAAGATTAATGCAGGCAATTATTCCATGTAAGAAAAGTAAAAATATACAGTGTTAACATGCAGTAATTAATTAACTACTTCTCCTGAACTACATGTTCCCAACTACCAGGGATGAAGTAAGGATATTACCACCTGTTAAAAGAATCACTGTGTCGAAGTGCCACTGCCTGATTACATACTTAAATAATTTTGTAGTTTGTTTCAAACATGCATTACTTCATTACTGAAAAAAAGTGTGTTTTTAAGTATTTATAAAAGCAAGAGACATATTCTAGTTATTGTCAAATTGTTCAATATAAAATTAAGCAATAGAAATTATTTGCAAAATTTTTTTTTATGTCTTTTGCCATTTTATAAGATATTGGGCATAGGCACTTGGTAATATTATATATCTGCTCCCGATGAGTACCGCACAGGTTAGGAGATCTACAAAAACTTTAAGACTACAAACATCAAAACTGCAGGAAATATGCAAATGCACAGTTGTTTACTAAAACTGATCTGTTTCACAAAATTGAAAACATGTCTTTGAATGTGAAACTGTATGTGCCTCACCGGTTTTGTCTCCACTGGTACATTTATAAATACTACAGTATGCAGTTAACCTAGAAATTGTAAAAAAACTAGGTAAGTTGTCATTTCTATTTAATCATATTGTGATTTAACAGCAAAACCATGTGAAATATTTTAAATTCACAGTACACATATAACACATCATATTATTGCATATTAAAAAATAAACGTAAGACATAGAAAGCAGCCTGAAGCAACTTACAACATATCTTCTAACAAAACACAATAATTAAAAAGTGCTTTTATATTAATGAGAGTTCTTTAAACATCCAAATAAACATAGTGTTAGACCGATTCCAAAAATACTGTCTCTGGCATTTCACACACAACAGACATGGCAAAGGGACCATTTGTACTGTTGAGTGTGTAGTTACTGTATCTACATATCCATTTTCTGTTAATGAAAATGACAGGTATAAACACTTCATTCAGGCATTATGGTAAGATTTATACAAAGTGATTACAGTGCAAATGAACCTAAGTAATTTGTGTACTAGGAATTTAAGTGGAAGTCAGAAAAGGCTGTGATGGGATTGGGTGGGAATGAAAGACTGCATCAAATGAGTGAAACTGATAGGTAAAGGTGAGCAAGCCTTATTCTCTACCTTAGAGCAACTAAGTTTCTCACATCAAAATGGAAATCAGTCTATCACTATTAAATGGATTAATTATGAGTGATGTAATTCTTATACAAAATACAAAACCACAGAATCATTTAATTCATGAACATGATATGACTACTGTGCCTGTATGTTACCACAGATTACTTTTTTTCTTGCAGGAGGGACATTCTTCTTGTGCAGCTGCACACCGATCACAAAGTACATAATGTTGACATGGGTTCACTATAATGCTACGATCAGCTTCCTGACATACGATACACTTTTTTGACTGAAGCTGAAAAATCACCTGTAAAAAGATTGTTGCGCTCAGTAAAAACGATTGCAAAGTATACAGTTGTGTTATAGCAGCTTTACGCTGAGCTGTCCCAAATAAAACTCTAATTTAACAACACAAAGGACAATGTTTTTGTATCACAGATAGCTGAATTGAGAGTCATAAGATCAAGAGCACACACAACCAAGTCCTAGCAGCTGGATGAGTATAGGTACTTTTAGAAAGGAAGATATCTAGGGTTGAACCTCTGGACAGAAATTTTCCTGCATAAATTGGGATGAGTGATGCAAACAAGCAAAAACAAAAACAAAGAGGAAATAAGCCTTTTTCATTGTCATATAGTCCCTCATTTTGCCATTCCAAACCACTTTTACATTTTCTCATGCTGTGGGAGATGTTCGCATTAGGACAAAATGGAAGCATCCCAAATGTGTGATACTTTTGAGTGAAGCTACTGACACAGGCTTTGGGGAGGATGTTAAAACTGTAAATAAATGTCTCCGTGTGATAAGCCATATTGCCCCTATTAAGGAATATGAAGAATTGAAAAGCATCTAAAAGCCATGTTAATTTTTGAAGAGCAAGACATGGTTCGGACTAAGGAAAGAACACAGAACGCTATGTGTGGCACTGCCTAAGTCAGCAACTTTCTCCTGGAAGGAAGAGCTAGGTGAGAAGAGGCCACGGTGGTAAAGGAAACCTGAGAAACTGAGGAGCTGGAAAAGGTTGTAATGGTTCTGATCACTTCAGCCTGGCCAAGATGACTCCCATTCCAGAATGTAGTGACTTTTTTGGTGAGAGATCCCAAGACTCTTTTGCTCCTCTTTAAAATCCCTTAGGAGAAAAATCATAGTGGTGCCTAATCCAGTCCAGAATCCAGTAAATGTACTTGATAACAGGAGCTTGGTAAGTAGCCAGTCTTGTTCTTGTCCACCTACTTTATTGGCAAAAACATAAATTATAAAACACTTCTAAAAAGAGCCTGGCTTTTTTTTGAAGGCTGTAGTTCATACTGATACAGAAGGTGCTGGACAGGAGATGCACTGAGACAGAGAAGACCCTGCTGAACTCAAATACGTACTAGAGTATGGCAGACTGTCCCAGTAGTGAAAGCAAATCTTTTTTTTGTTTTGTTTGGACAGTCCCATCAGAGTCAAAACAAAACAGCAAGAATTGGTGTCATATGTGGTGTCACTGCCCTTTCAGATTGCAGGGGAGAAAGCAATGTGAAACCAAGTTGTGCCCAGCAAGATTTGAAGTATGGTGCCTGGAGCAGTGCGTGGTCATTATTAGTTTCTTTGATGTGCTCAGAGGAGTGGCACCTGATATTCCCAGCTTTGAGAGCCCTGAAAAATGCCCTCAATCTGGCAGTGAAAAAGCATCCTAAATTTTGGCAGAAACTGAGTCTGGATTTGAGAAAAGGTGAAATACAGCAATATGCCACTAAGGGACTGAAGCATCTGACATACAAGGAGAAGGTGAAAGAGCTGGGATTGTTTAACCTTGAGAAGAGTAGCCTTGAGAGGAGGTTGCATCTTACCACTGTGTATAAATACTTGATGGGAGGGAGTAGGACAGATAGGGACAGACTCTTCTCAGTGGTATCCAGTGAAAGAAGAGGTAACGGGCACAAATTAAAATGCATAAAATTCCACATAGACATAAGAAAAAACTTTTCTTACTGTGAGGATGGTCAAACACTGGAAAAAGTTGCCTTTTTGCCATCCTTTGGCATCATCCATTGGAGATACTCAGAACACTACCGGGTAAGGCCCTGAGTGACCTGCTCGAGTGGACCGTGCTTTGAACAGGAGGTTGGACTAGGTGATCTCCAGAGGTCCCTTCTAATGTCAATGATTCTGTGCTCCAAGTCTGTACTGGCCTCTGACTACAAAAAACTCGTAGCAGGGAACCTCTCCACCTACCTTCTAAACCAGTGAAAAGCATGTAATTATTTTCATTTATCTAGGGCACCTATTTTTATTTATTTAGCTGGTGTCCAAAACGCTGGGGGTAAAAGCTGGCTTTAAATCTTTTTCTTTGATCACCCCAAGAATTCTTGTGAATCACTTGTAATCTGTTCTGACAGCTGATCAAAAACATAGAAGAATCCATTAGGCTGAGAAATCTGAACCATCCTCTATTCCAGAAAAGAAAGACACTGAGAGCAATTTGAAATTAAATGAATGCTCTTTGAAATGAAACCTGGCATAAATATGTCATTGAAGGTTACTGAGCTGCCAGTTTCAGTTAATGAAATATAGTTATGCAGATGAAGAAACTCACCTCATCTATTGTTTCTAAATCTAAGTGCAGCCGATTTTGTAACGAACGAAGCTTTGGTAAGGATATCTTTTCTGTATCTCCATAGTTTTTCATATAAGGTAATGTAGTAGATAGACAAGCAGCTATTTGTGCCTTCAGCTTCTTTAATTCATTTTCCACTTCCTCCTTCTTCTGAAGAGCGAGTTTTTTGTCTGCATCTGCAATGTTAGCACGTTCTTTTGCTTCTTGAGCCTCCTTCTGCCATGCATCACATGCCTGGGAGAAAAAGATTTCCAGAATATAAAAAAATCTTTTCTTTAAATTAACAACAGAAGAGCAAATTCAAAAGCCTTCAAAGATGCAGGCAATCTCTAATTTCAGACATAATGATGCACTTACTGTCAATTTAACACTTCTCCCTACTTACCCTACCTTGTAATTAACAACTCCTCTTGTTTTGTCTTAATGTAATTTTTAGGTATGTCACTGTTACTTGTCTGTAAACAGCCAGAAGCCTTTTTGGAGCTCTATAAATGGAACATGTTTTAAATGTTAAAATTGTAACTTAATGTCAAGAGACATCAAAAACTATCAAAATTTAGTACAGCTACTTAGCTACTCCTTGCCACAGAGAGAACATGAGGGGAAGGAAAGGACTACAGAAAATGCATTAGGCTGGCAGCTATCAACAACCTCAGTTTGATTGCTGAGATGGCTAGATCCTGTCCAGGTACACAGCCAGCGGCTGGCAAGCCTCTACTTTTTTTGCATGCTTATCATCTGAAAGAGGTATGGGAGAGAATGTGCATCTTTGGTTACGTGAACATCAAGACACATTGTTCAGCCCTATCCTGAATATGTGTAAGTGTCCTGGTATACAGAGGCAGATCTGTAAACTTTCAGAAAATGAATTGCCCTTTAAAAAGTTCAGTTTCCTTTATGTCGCTAGCTCATTTTGAGGGTGGAAAAAACATTCCTTTGACTAACCGTAATAAAACTCTGAGTCCAAGATAAGAAGATATGTAAAAAGGAAAAGCAGTAGGACCTGCTTGTTTGTTAAAAAAATATATATAATTTAATATTACCACAAATTAGCGTACCTGTTTTACTTGTTGCCAAGATTCTTCCCATTGTTTTAGTTTTCTCTTGGCATCATCAAGTTCCTGTCTAATTCGAGTTAGTTCATTCCCACTCGTGTTAGAACTTATTGAGGGGGTAGTGCCACTGCTTAGTACTGGGGAGGGACTAGGAGAGAAGCTCCCAGTTACAAAGTCCCAAATGCTCCCTGTAACACCATTTAAACCTGTAAAACAAAGGCAGAAAAAATAATCATTCTGCACACACATTTTTGCACGCAGAACAAAACAGATGTGCCACATACGCAAAATATATACTTTTATCTGCAAGACTCGTAACATTATTTCACTGTCTTCAGGAAAATGTTTACAGTATTTAGAGCAATTCGGGAGACTTACCACATATATTTTTTCTTGCCGCTTTTAAGAAAAGAAAGTACAGTCCACAAAAGGAGAAGGAAGAGTGGGAATTCATTTATATACAAAAAGCTTTGTTCCTAGCAGCTCATACATAATTTTAATTCTTCCTCTTTCTCAGCTTTATGTTTTCCTTTAGCAAAATGCTCCAGCTAAAACGCATTCCT
>NW_010556869.1:9905-48136 GCF_000687285.1 Phaethon lepturus
CAACCACTGTATTTTACTCCTTTCAAACATATCTGTAAACATCTCCTCTTCCAAGAATTCTTTTTTTCCCTTCACTAGGAACAGAATTGCGCTCCTTGAACTTTCTCCCACATACCACATATAACTCCATTATCAGTAATGTTATCAATTACAATAGCTAGGCTTTGCTGTCCAGACTAAGTCATAAGAAAGATGCAAAGCTTTGAATTGAACATTTCTTACTTGACATTGAGTTCCTTCTTACAATACACAAAGCGCAGCCTTCAATTTACTTACCTAAAGAGTTGTGAGAAGAGGCTGAGGTGCCTAACATGCTATGTTCTGTCTTCAAAGGCTGAGGCTGCTGGTGGTGAGGAGCCGTAGTGGATGAAACAAAAGACTGAGACAGCGATTGTGAAAGAGAACTGAGTGGAGAGGTTGAAAGGGATGATGATGAATGTAAAGATGAGGTACGAACAAGAGAACCTGGAATATTGACAGGTGCTGAACTTCCCAGTAATCTTTGACCTACGTATACAGTAGAGGGGGGGGGGAAAAATCATTCAAAAGCAGTAGACAGCTCTCTGTGTTTTTCTGAAAAATGTATAAAATGTAAATTAAATTATATATTCAAATATCTTCCATTAAAAACTAAAACTCTATTTATCTCCTATTGCAAAAATATTTTTTAAATTGAACACTTCAAAGAAGTTTTCCAAGTGCCTGAAAACAGAATTTTTACTTTATGTAGCAGTGGCCTCATCTGCAGCTACAGAGAAAGAGAAAACACTTTTCAGATCAAGTAACTCAACTTACTCATTTTTTATAGCCAACAACTAACACAAGTGGAGAAACTGACTAAAACTTAAAAGGATTAAGAAAAATTTGGTTGTTATTTTAATATATAAACTAGAGTTAAGCAAGTGAGACTACATACCTTGAAAATCATAACACAGCATAATAAGCACACATAGCTCAATTTTTTTCCTTTGCATACTTTTGCTTTTGTTCAGTAGGTTTTATATGTCAAATGTACTTAACTCTCTATGAAAACTGAGTTTGAAAGAAAGTAAAAATTAATAATAATATAGTCAAACAAATGCATTTCTCATAATTTCCCAAAATAATTATAATAATAAAAAAATAGGTATTAAAAAAGGATGTTTTTAATCATGCATTACTTAAATAAACATGCACAGATGCAGTGCATTTTCCTGGTCAGGAAACAGTACAATATTTACTATGAAGATTTTATTCATCTGAATAGCAACTAAAAATGACATCACCTTTTCTTTAAAAACAATATAGCAGTCAAATGATTATGCTTAAAGCAAGGATCATGATTCTAGTTTTCTGGTTTTGGTTAAAACAGGTGAATTCATGTCATCAGAGGAAATCATCATTCCTTTAGAAGTATTTCAAAATAAAAAGACAAGGGTGCTCATTATAAGCTGTATTGCCACGATATCGTCAAAAAAATGTATCTTGAAATACTCCGCAAATGTTACCAAGGTCAGCCTCATGACCAACTATATGAGGAAGATACACGACAGACATATAACCACAGATGTATGTGATATACTACCACACAATAAATGTACACCACTCTTCGAAAGAGGAGCAAGAAAGCAACAAAGTAAAGAGATTTTAGTTACAAAATCCGGCCAAGTAAGAATTCTCTTAAAAAGTAAGAGACAAAGTAAAGCCCCCAAACAAACACTGTATGAAATGGTAGCAGAACAACCATCTCTTTTCTGGTTCTTCAAAGTAGTCTTCAAATCCAGTTGAATTTTGGCAAATACAATCTGCCTGCATGTCTTGAGTTTATGGGGCAAGGGTTTGGTAGCGGGGGGGACAGGACTGCAGGGGTGGCCTAGAAAGTCCAGGGGCTGCCCTGTGCCGGACACAGCCGGTTACAGCCGGCTCCAGTGGACCCGCCGCAGGACACAGCTGCACCCTTCAGCCACACTGTGGCATCTCTGGGAGAATGTATTTAAGAAAGGGCAAAAAAATGCCACATAGGCAGAGGAGGAGGGAGCAAAAGGTGTGAGAAACAGCCCTGTGAACATCAAGGTCAGGACAGAAGGGGAGGAGGTGCTCCAGTCACCAGAGCAGCGATTTCCCTGCAGCCCATGGAAGGTTTGGAAGAGACCATGGTGGAGAAGATATTTTCCTGCACCCATGGAAGAGACTATGGTACAAGCAGGAATTTCCCTGCAGCCTGTGGACAGGAGCAGGTCAGAGCAGGTGGATATTGCCTGAAGGAACTGCAGCCCTTGGAGAGTCCATGCTGGTGCGGGTTCTCCTGACAGAACAGCATGGAGAGGACTCACACTGGAGCAGGGCCAAGTGTGAGGAGGAAGGAGCAGCAGAGAGGAACTGTTATGAACTGACTACTAGTCCCCATTCCCCATCCCCCTGTGCCAGTCAGGATGGGAAGGAACAGGTAGAAGAGCTGGGAATGAAGTTGAGCCTGGGCAAAAGGTGGCGGGGGTTTATCTTAGTTTTTGTTTCTCACCATCCAACTCTATTTTAATTGGCAATTAATTAATTTTCCCCAAGTCAATTCTGTTTTGTCTGTCACAGCAACTAGTAAGTGATCTCCCTTGTCTTTATCTTGACCCATGAGCTTTTTAATCTTATTTTCTCCCCCTGTCCTGTTAAGGAGAGGGAGTGAGAGGGCAGCTGGGTGGCTGTCTGGCTTCCCACCAAGGTCAACCTATTACACCACATGAACTATCCTCCACATACAAATAAAATTGGCTACAGTGTCTCCTTCCTGTTCCATAATTTGTGGTACTTCCAGTGATAATCATTCCTGCAGCATAGAACAAGGCAGTAAATGAAATACCAGTCAAAAAAACTACAGCATCAGGAGAATTGTTGAGCCTGACATCATTAGCAGAGAAATAAATTTCAAATTGCACACATTATAAGTTTCTTTCCAGGTCTGTATGAAGAGGAATATCATGAACAATAATGTAAAATGCCAACAGATAACATTAGATAAACTGTTCTGGTGAAGGAACAACCTGTTATCATCATCAGTGAACTGAAAATTCTAAGTCAATCAACCAAAATACATATAAAGCCATAAAACCTCTGAAAGTATTGCCACTAATATTATTGATAAGAGTCTACATAAAACTAGATGATTACCTATTGAGATTGTAACATTTTGGGTTATTCTGTATGGATCACCTAAAAACCTGAAGTATACAGGTATCACAAATACAGCCTCTAGTAACAAAGAACGACCTTGGGAGAAAACACAGTTAAGGTGGGAGGGGCACCAGAGCTTGTAGCACTTGTTGTCAAGATCTCAGAAATTAATACTTGGTGTAAGAAACTTCTTTAACAGTGCTATCCAGCACCAGTTTCTTCTAGCTCTTGCTATCAATAATGAAACCACTGCTACAATCTATGTAGATCTACTTGATGCCAAAACATCAACACCACCAAAAGTGAATTGTGAACTGCCTCCCCAAATGCTCTGCTCAGATCTGAACACAAAAGCATGTCACCAGTCACTTTATGTGAGGCATCTTCTGTCCACCTTCAAATAAGCAAGCTGCTGAAACGAAAAAGTCCATATCAAACCAAGTGATTTTCCTGAATTCTGTGTTTGCTCTGAAGCTTCATGTATCCACACACTATCAGGGTGATAAATTAGTGATCTTGCCTGTAACTGTCCCCTTTCACTGCAAAGGAAGTATTTGGAGGAGGAAAAGTTTGAAGCAGAATATCTCTGGATATCTGTGTTACTTCTGAAAAGAAGCAACCTACAGTTGCTTATAATATAATGCTTTCCCGACGGAGTACGGGCACTTGGTGTCCACTTGGGTCAAAACGATTTCTATGCCTTATGACAAAGTCTTGCATCTGTAATACTTGGGTACTGTACTATCCACTGCAGTCCCAGTGACAGCATACATATTCCAACAACATCAAATATATCTGTGTATTTGTTAAAACCAGTGGACTAAAGATACAATAATTATCTTAAAGGAAGAAAAATTGCATGATGTATAGAGACACTACGTGCAAGCTTTTCTTCTTGAAGCAACAGTCAGCAATAATAAACTAAGGCATAGCTATAGTTGTTTTACCCGTTGCGTCTAGAGCCACAGGGCAAGAAGAACATGGGATGAATACATTTGCCATACAAGAATACAATTTTGCTTGTGCAAGTAGAAGCTTAACACATATGCACAACCAACTTAATGATCACCACAGACCTCCTTCAAAGAAATGCTAGCGAAACAGGTATCAGAAAACAAATAGAAGCATTATAAAAATGTGTCTGTTCTCTTGCTCTATGACTCTCAAAGGAATACGATAACGAAATTATAGTTCCTGAGTTTTCACTTCCTATTTTTCTATTTTTTCCTCTCAGTTATTTTCCCTTAACTACTTTCACAAAGAAAAGGTGGCATTTTAATTTCTTGATGTTCTCCCCCTTCATCCTTTCTCCCTGCTGTCTCTTCCCTGCATTGCTCCCCTTTGCTATGTTTTCCTCTCTCCTCCTTTCCCAGAAGAGCCCAAATGGAATGGCTGAATACTTCCCAACAGACCTTTAACTAAATAGCTCCTTCCAGGTTAGATTAATAGAAGGATTAAGTCCCTAACTTGAGGTTGCTAGCTCCTTCTCCTCAAGAATTGTCCCCACTCCCCCCTTCATAAACCACCTAACAATGGAAGTACTTGTTGGTCCCCACAGCACGTGCTGCCTGCTGTCAGACATTAGCCACACGACATGCAGGCAATCAACCTCAAGCATAACGCCTTCCTGTAAATGCATGTAAGTCTTTCCATCAACTATTATGCCCATGGGCCCAAGTCATTAAGCATGTTAAAAAAAAACAGAAAAAAAACATTTACTAGACTGATCCCTTGCAAAATACAGACAGGATGACAGTGGTGCAATCCCTTTACACCACAAAGTTAGCCAGCTGGAACAAAACTGAGGACTTTTCTTCAAATTCTTTGCTGTCTGTAACTATTTTGATGAGTAAAGGTTTAGAAAAGTAAGAAAGAAAGATATTTTAAATGAGTATAATTTCAAAATTGGACCTCTTACTTGCTAATCCAAGGTCACTGCCTTCTTGATCTTCTAATTCTCTATCTATGGATGCGACGTTCACATCATTAAAATGCAAATCTAAAGCAGAACCTGTTAAACAAAACATTGTATCAATGAATCACCCTTGAATTACCCATAAAACTATCATGATGTCTGAAATAAGCAAATTTTTATTTTTATTAGTGCTTCCATCATAGAACTCTTTCACATCTAGGTCATGATAGCACACTACAGACACACAGTGAAAGATATCCTCTATATTTTCTAAAAGGGAAAACTTTCATATATATGCTATTACAGCTCTTTAAGCTGGTGAGACGAACAGAGGATAATGGAGAGGCAGCTATCTAACTGGATTTTCAATAAATCTGTGTCACCTGTTGTGCTTAGATAGGTCAACAGAAAAAGAGGAAAAATGAGATTTGGATACCTATGTAAAGTATTTTTAATTATTATTGAATAAGAACAGGTATTATACCTGAGAAAAGGCACTGTAAATGCCCCTTACAACAGTTAGCCCTTGGGGTACCTAACTGAATTACATGTCAGGGCATACAGTTGTAAGGAATGTCAGAATATTCCAATAAAAATGTGCAATATTTTGAAATAAATAAAGTAAAAATCAAAGTCAATATTTCATTTAGACTCAACGGGTACACTGCCTTTCATTTTAAGGCTTATGTTGGTCTAAAATTTCTCTGGGCAATGTCATGAAAAAGTTCTTAACAGTATACTTCTTATTAGGTCCACTACTTCAAACTGTTAGAAGATCGATATTTTTTCCCTTCTTCCTCTTAACTTCTTTTCTGTGCAGAAAGGGGAGTAATTCAGGAATTTATCCCTCTGTACCTATACTTTAATTAATGTCAAACAACTGCACAGTCAGGAAGACAGGAGAGAAGTCTGCATACTGGTTTTACAGATAGGAAAGTGACTATCCCAGCCACTGTGGTCAGTGATAGTGATCACCTTTGTAAAGAATTTTAAGGTTTTATGTTGAAAAATGTTATTAAAACTGGCACAAAGCCTAAATGAGTTGAAAAGGAACAAACAGAAATAAAAGAAGCACTGGCTTGTGTAGGTTTCCAGAAGATCCAAAAGGGATCTCTTGTGCCCTTTTGGAATGAAACTGATTACTCTCTCATAGCCTAGTCCTAAACATTAGGCACTGTAAACCACAGAAAATCTTTGGCAGAAGTACTAGACAGTTGTAAAAGTGCTAAAAGTCAGAAATTGAAAGGACCATTTGGATAGTTAATACAAGATCAGTGTAGTGTTATTATGTATAGGCATTTTCTAATGTTGACTAGGCTGTCTAACAGACTCCACAGTCTCAAAGCTCCAGATAATACATAAAGGGAGTTACTGACATAGAAGCAGGATCCACAGAACAGCGTTCAGCAGGAAGCTGCCTAAGCTGTCCAGAACAAAATACTAGCCAAGAGATAAAGTTCACATACTACACAATGACTCTCACAACAAAGACACCTGAGAGTTAACATAGCTCTCTGGGAAGCGTTACTAGTCTGGGTCTCAAAAGTAACACAACTTTATTAGTATGGAGTTGCACCGAAACAATAATCCTTATCTTTCAGCAGTACTGACAAAGCAGCTTGCTGTCCAACAGTCAGAGGGAGGAAGCTCCCTCTGCATCATCATCATGGTTTGAAGTAATATGTCCTAGCTTTTCCAAGTTTTTCCAGCAATAACCTTCTCTTGGAGACAGATACTTAAGCCAGTCCTTCTACACCATACACTAAGGAGAGGAGAGATGGCCTCCTTCTATTTGAGGACTCAAGACTCAGAGTGGCCACAAGTGCTGTGTGAAACCCAGACTAAAAGTCCCTCTTCCATATTGGGTCTTGGATCCCCATTGCCGCACTGCGCCTTCCCTACCTTTGCCTTTTACTTAAGCAAGGGCCTTTCGTTTGCAACACTGTAGCCTGTCTATCTTGCCCTTTCACCAACTGCTCTGTAGTGCCTTCCAGAGTCTCTGGGGCAGTATGTTTCCTTTCCTGTTCTCATGCTCACCATCCTGTTACGCTCACCATCTGGCACCTGTCAGCCCTCAGAGCATCCTTACGGTAGGTTCTCAAGGGAAGTGACTGACACTGGTGTGAGAATCACACCTTCTTCCTCCTCTTCTCCTACTCCTGATTGTAGCTTTTAGAGGGAATGTTAGAGGGACACAGTAATATATCTGGACACAGCTCAACAACAAATTAGCACGCAGCACAATCCACTGGCCAAAGAGTGCTCCAACTAACACTAATAATATCATAAGCAGGAAGAGCCCATAAGGAGTTTGAGACAGTCTTGACAAAAAAGTATAGTTAATACAGTTAGTATGGGAAAAATATTATGTGGGAGAGAACCAGCTGCTGAACTGGAGAGGATGCCCAAGAGAGGATGCTCGTCTGCCCTGCCTGTCACTTCTTCTCCCACCCGGACAGTTTCATCTTTCCCTTTCCTCTGCCTCTCTTCTCTTATGTTCCTATATTTATCTGGAAATTATTTTCACCATTATGTGCCATCAGCTGTGCAACACACTAATAAATCTTCACACATGTGAAGAACCTGTCTCAACATCCTTTGTGCAAAACTGCCATACACCTGTGAGAGCAAACCTCTCATCACCATGCTACAGGATATTCTGAGCGAGATCCCCCTCACTTTCACCAAGTGAAAGCTCTTTCACCTTCAATTCAAAATTCTTTCAATCACAAAAAGAGAGGCTTTAAATTCTGATCATCAGCAACCGCCATCTTTAAACAGGGAAACAAATTGTTTTCTTCAAGCTCTTACAATTCCCCACATCACCCAGATGTTATTAATATTTGGTCTGGCTCCGTATGTTGCTATGCAAGTACAACAAGCAGGAACAAAACACAATGAGGCTGACATAACTCATACTGCTCAAAGAGTAGATAAAATCTAAGCCTGCACCCTTACTAAATCACTAACCTGTCATGTACTCCTCATGTGGGGCCTCTACTCATTTTGCCACACTTGTCCTCCTATACCACAAAAAGGGCTGACATGTCTCCTTACTGTTTGCTATCTAGATTTTTGAAGCTTCATTTCTGATACTTTCTGGCTCTCTCAGATTCCACCTCACATGGTAGAAAGTAAGCAGAGTGCAGAGAGAGACACAGACAGCATCTTAAGATCACAACATATATGGGAAGGAAAAGGAGAGACACCCATTTTCCTTGAATGGCAAGTCTCCCAGACAGGCAAAATCCGCGTGCTTGAGTATCCAATAGAATGCAATGGAAGCAACCAAAACATTCTCAGAGGGAGGTCCACCTAGAACTTAACACAGACAACAGGGTGGAGTATCAGGCTGGAAGATGTCCCCTAATGTTAAGGTCCCACCTCCTCCTTACTACCACTTGAGTGTTTCCCTTCACTGCTGCCCACTCCCTATTTATTCCTCTCCAAATCTGTCTCCTTCGACATGTTGTTTATCTAATTTCTCTGTTCTCCTAAAGTTTGTTGTTGTTGATTTTTTGGTTTGTTTGTTTGTTTGTTTGTTTTTTTTGTCATTTTCAGGAGGACTCCTGCAGCCTTTATGTTCTCAGGTTATGCTTCTTTCTTTTTTTTTACCAGAACAAAACCAGACAACTCAACCAATCTCCCTTGACTTTGACAGGAGTAGACTGCAGCAATATACCTTCTTTCACTCCATCATTCCTCACTTTTCAACATACTGTCCAAGCCTCAATGCTAAATACTAGTTCTATCTGATTGGTATGCTTATTCCCAACTCCCCTGCACTCCTCCCCAGTTCTTGGGGACTATTACTCGGGGAGCAGACAGAGAGGGCTTGGAAGTCCCCGTGAGATCAAGATAAAGGGCCACAGAGAGGGCTACAGACCCCACTGTCTGACAAAGCTCCCTCAGTCCTTGCTAATGTAACTCTCCTGCATTTCCCCTAATCCTTTATCCAAACCCATTCATCCCCTTTTCCCGTAATAACCTAGCCTCTTCCCTTGCTGCAGCTTTTTTTCTATCCCTTTTTTTATGATTCTTCAATGCACCACTTCCTACAAAAACACTATGTATTTATTTTCTGTTTTACAATAATGTCTTAACTCTCTACTCTATTCAGATTATGTGCAGCACTTCATTTTCAATGCTATCCTATGAAATTCTTTTAAAGAAAAAAACCATAAAACCTATGCAGTTACCATACAGTACACTTATACATACATGAGACATGTATTTTATGATTCATATTCTGTTAACATACATAGCATACTGAAAAATGTTTTAGAAAAAAATCTGTAGACAGCAGAGGCATATTCTTACTCAGAGGAATCAAGCGTATCTTATACTCAATAATATAATCACACTGGGATATCACTTTAAATGACTCTGCAACACTTGTTCAGTTTATCATGATTTAAAAATTATGCTGAACTGGCGCCACATCTAGTATACAGAAATTAGACTCTGGCTTTTATGATTATATGAGTAACTTGTTACAGCCAACTAGCCTCTACTTATTGCAGAAGCAATGTTTATCTTGACAAAAATATTATTTCATTCCATAGTATATTTTAAAATATTAACCGTAAGCTGATGAAATTATATTACTTGCATAGAATAAAAATGAAAATTCTGCTCATTCTAGTTATGAAATTTAAAAATAGTTTAAAATTTATTTTCTGTTCTAACACACAGATCATCAAACAAACCTTTAAGGAAAGCAAGCTGTACATTTGTGAAACTCCAGAAAAAGATCTATCATTTAATATTCCGCATAGATTTCTTTCCTACAAAAATTAAAAGAGCAAATGCCTAACTTACCATGCCGAAGTGCTGACTCACTGTCTGCAGTCTCCTGGTTGCTGCTACACATCGATTTAAACACAGAAAGCTTCAAGTACACCAGCTAATCACAGCAACCCCCTGATCATGTGACTTACACCACAGCATGTGAAATACAGCATCTTTCAAATGACAACATTCCCTGCCACAGCCTCCGGAATAAACCACATTTAGTGTAAAAGTGCCAACAAATTTGTGGATAACACTAAATTAAGGGGAGCAGCTGATACACTCAATGGCAGGAGTGCCATTTAGAGGGATCTCAAAAGGCCAGAGAACAGGACTGATGGAAAACTCATGAGGTACAACCAAGGCAAATACAATAATGCTGCAGCTGGGACAGAATAGTCCCTTGCAACAGTACAGGTCGGGGGCCAAATGATCAGAAAGCAGCATTGTAGAAAGAGATATAGGAATCCTGATGAATGACACGTTCAGCCTGTTCTGTGGCAATAAAAGCTAATGGCATATTGGCTTGCATTAGTTAAGTGCAGCCAGCAGGTTGTGGGAAGTGATCATTCCTCTCTATCCAGCACCTGTGAGACCACAGCAAGAGTACCATGACCAGTTTTGAAGTTCCCAGTGTCTAATTATTATTGAAATACTTATCTCCTTTTACCATTTTCCACATAAACAGCCTAGCTGGTTGGAAGCATGGGAAAGGCTCTGGGCCAATGACAGAAATTTTGGAAGTGAGTATTTCGCAGCATCTGTCTTGTGCACCCTGAAAGCAAGGGCTCCCTCCTCTTTGTGTCCTTTCAGATCTGGTCCACATAGTGTGAACAAAAAATTTTGTCCTTGAACATACAAATAACCAGACTGGAGAATATGCACACAGCCAAAGAAAAATCTCCCATTTTCATGTGAACATGGTAAGATCTGTAATTGCATTTAAAAAAAAAATCAAATCTCATCAGCCCACCAACAGAACTTGAGGAGACTGTACTTCTAGCAATACAGTGAGTCGCATTATGAAGGTTTTACACATTTTTTAAATCACTGCCCAGTACCAATGCCAAAATTCCGGTTTAATGTCCCATTTACTCACTCCTACGCTCACATTGGAGACCTTGGGAAAAATAATGATTTTGGGTGAAAACACTTAAACTAAATTTCAGATATTGCTTTTGATTCCATTTAATAAAGCAGGTGTGTACAACATGACTGTCTTTACCAATAAGCTCTTTGAAGCTATGCTGAAACAAGAAGAACTTGAATAATGCAACAAAACAAGTATAATCGGAGATTAAATGTTAAGACTTACCTATTACAGATTCAACTGTGTTACTGCCAGAATAGAATGGGAGAGCTTTGGCACTGATAGCAGAGGCAGTTGTGGGTGATGAACTATCTGATCCAACACTGGAGGGCAGACTGGAAGTTATACTTGAAGCAATTGGGTTAACTGCTGAAAAAACACTGAGATGGTTCTGTTGAAAAAAACCCAAACAACATATGTATACACACACAAACACACAAAGATGTATGTACAAACATATAAAATAAACAGAATATATTTTTAAAGTAGTTATTTTAATTCAAACATAAAGAAATCCAGAAGAACCCTCTGAATTAATAGATTAGGATAATTTTCCTTATCATTAAAGCAAGTGCATTTTCCTAATGTGGCTGGACATCACTACCGTATGAGTGAGTTTTGCTGTCAGAAAAAAGGTATTTAAACACTTGCAAGTAAGTGCTATAAACATAATTAGATAGCTAAAGTCTGATGCTCCTTTTCAGATGGAAAATATCTGTTAAGGAATTGTACCATTTCGTTATGCATTTGTATGCAAAATATATCTTTTTTTTTTTTTTTTTTTAATCTGCGAACTTTCTCATTTAATCTAAATGCAATTGGTCCGTAAACTGATCTTCGGTTTAGGCAGCTGAGAAACATGAATGCACTGCACAAATGTATCGTGTTATATAATGACCTGTACCTGTGCTACTTCTTTCTATCTGAACATTTTTTTTCATACAAATCACACATTTAAATTACAAAATGTAAGAAATGCAAACAATATGTAACCAAGTAACATTCTAAACTGGAAAATAACTTCACAAAGTCTACAGGGACTAGGTGCAGAATTTCCAGTATATTAATTCCTTTTATTGCCTATTTATTCCCCCCAATCTTTCAGTTAATAAACCCAACATTTAACTGTGACTGAATCAATCCACACATCCTCTCATTGCCTTCTGTATGACTAGGAGTGATTCTGCAGTATCTACTATCCTGATTTCTACCAATACCATAGAAAATTTCTATTTCAAAGCTAGATATAGTGCAAGATTGAGGTTGATAATGACCATGAGAATTAATAATTTTTTCTTTATAAATGGGCACAAACTGAAATACAGGGAGTTTCGCTTATGACACAAAAAATTCTTTACTGCAATGGTGGCCAAACACCGGAACACAGAATCATTGTCTTTTACAGCAGGAGCCGAAAGAGGCTGTGGAGTCTTCATGTATCAAGATATTCAAAACACTACTAGACAAGGCACTGAGCAACCTCCTCTAGCTGACTCCACTTTGACAAGGGGACAGATGGAATGCAGAGCTCCAGAGAATGGCTTGGGTTGGAAGGGACCTTTAAAGATCATCTAGTCAAACTCGCCCTGCTGTAGGCAGGGGCATCTTTCACTAGATGAAATGCTTGAAGTGATGCTCAAAGCCCCACCCAACCCAACCTTGAACTCTTCCAAGGACGGGGCATCCACAACTTCTCTGGGCAACCTGTTCCAGTGCCACACCACCCTCATAGTAAAGAATTTTGCTGTTATATCCAATCTAAATCTACCCTCTTTCAGCTTAAAAACATTGCCCTTTGTCCTGTCGCTACGGGCCCTGGTAAAAAGTCCTTCTCATAAGCCCCCTTCAAGTATTGGAAGGCTGCAATAACATCTCCCTGGAGCCTTCTCTTCCACAGGCCAAACCACCCCAACTTGCTCAGCCTTTCTTCATAGCAGAGGTATTCCAGCCTTCTCTCTCTCTGATCATTTTTGTGTCTCTCCTCTGGACCCACTCTAACAGGTCCATGTCTTTCCTGTACTGGGAACCCCAGAGCTGGACACAGTGCTCCAGGTGGGGTCTTGCGGAAGTGGAACAGAGGGGGAGAATCACCTCCCTCGACCTGCTGGCCATGCTTCCTTTGATGCAGTCCCAGGTAATTGGCTTTCTGGGTTGCAAAGTGTATGTTGCTGGCTCATATCCAATTTTTGACCCACCAGCATCTCCAAGTCCTCCTCTGCAGCACTGCTCTCAATCCATTCATCACCCGATACTGGGGACTGTCCCAACCCTGGTGCAGGACTTGTTCAACTTCAATAGAGGTCCCTTCCAAGCTCACCTATTTTATGATTCTGTGATATGCTTTTCCAAACTTTGTTCCAATACTGTAATTTACACTGACTTCACAACACATTCTTTAATACCCCAATGCAACATGTTAAATGGAACATTTATTTGCCGCTTTCTGCTTTCATAAATCTTTGAGTTGAAAAAAGAAGTAATGTCTGAACTGGCAATACATATTAAACCATAAAGAATAGCTGTATAATTAAAAAAAGGAAAATGAAGAATGACAAGGCATAGGATTCTTAGGTTATAAACCTGATCATAATCCCTGTCATTGGAGAAACATGGTATCAAAGTCAACACAAGTAGGAGAGGCAATACAGGCTTTTCGCATTACTGAAAAATTACCAGACTCAAAATACATTCCTTTTTGGCCTGCCCCATCTTAAGCTGAGGCCTCTTGGTGAAAGGGAAGTGAAGAAATTTCACACACCCACACAAAGCTGATGGATTTCTTCTGTTAAATTCTCTTTCTCCCGAGCGTAAACAACTACATCTACTAGACTGTTTAGTCTCTTTTTCCTCCCTAGCATATTTACAAACAGCAAGCTTCTTGTCCCGCCCTATACCTACGCACAGATGCACTCGTGAAGCTCAAAGACTCCTTTCTTTCTTCTGTTTTGACAGACCAAAACTGACCCTATCTGTGACTTCAAAACTCCATTCTGGGGGATATCTAAGCAGAACGGAGACACAAAATAAACAGAAAGGACACAGGATAGAAAGGTAATTAAAAAAAGATGTCAACAGCTTTATAATTACATAGCAGAATTTCATACATGCTGCACTATTTAAATGGAGATTAAATAACACTTTTTTTATAAAGAAGAGAATTAAAACAACTTGCTAAGTATTCTTAGGATCACCAAATAATAGGAAAATTCAGGCTGGAAGGAACTTAAGGAGGTCATCTAGTTCAACCTCCTGATCAGAGCTAGGTCAGCCTATGAGGTCTTATCAGGTTACTCAGCATTTTAGCCAGTCTCATCTTGAAAATCTCTGAGGATGGAGACTGCAAAACCACACTCAGCAACCACTGCTTGACTCTCCCCATGGTGGAAAAATTTTTCCTTATACTCAGTCTTAGCCTCTTGTTTCAACTTATGCCTGTTGTCTTTTGTCCACCCACTGTGCACCACTGTGAACAGGCTGGCTCCCTCTTCTTGTCAACCTCCTCATAGCCATTGAAAGGCTGCTACTAAGTCTTCCTGAAGACTTCTTTCCTCCAGATTACACAAGCTCTGGTTCCTCAGCCTCTCCTCGCAAGGGCAAGTGATCCAGTCCCCTGACCATCTTGGCAGCCATGTGCTAAGCTTGCACTAGTTTACTGATGTAATCCCAGTACTGTGAGCCCAAAACCCGATGCAGTATTCTAGATGTGGTCTAATAAGTGCTAAGCAAAAGGGAACCCCTTCCATTGATCTACTGCATGCTCCCGTTAATACAGCCTGGGCCGCCTTTGCTGCCAGAGCATACTGTTGGCTCACATTTAGCTTGCTGTCTACAAAGAACCTGAGGTCCTTTTCCACAGAGCTGCTTCCCAGACAGTTAGTTCTTGTTCTCAGCCTGTATGAAAAGCAAGATCTTCTTGCTTTTCAGGTGCAGGACTTTGTGCTCGTCCTTAATGAACTTCATAAAGATCTTGTTGGCCTATTCCTCTAGCCTGTCTACATCCCTCTGAATGGCACTCCAGCCCTATTGACGGGTCCTGCCAATTTCCTGTCTTCTGCAAATTTGATTCCCCCACCAGGTCATTGATAAAGATGTTAAACTGGTTATGTCCTAATTACTCTGTTATAAACACTAATAGCAGTAGAAAGCCACATAAAAATTACTTTTTAGGGCAAATCACACTAAATTAAGAGAGTTTCCAAGGCTGCCACTCTCACTAATTTATAGATGTGTAGGGGAAAAAACCCAATGTATACTTTTAAACTGGTTCATGTGCTATCACTCTTCTTTACAGGACTCATGGAATATACCTCCAGCTATCTTGTGTTTTCTCTCCTTATTTATTCTGCACCACTCCTGCTTTTTAAATGTAAGATGTATTCTAATCCTTCACTTTAGATTATACACTCCTGTGTGGCTGCATGAATGGCAAACTTTCGTTCTTGCTTATCTTGATTCTTGTCGTTAACAAAGCATCAGGGTTCTTGTTCTAGCAGTGCAAAGCTGGCAGAGTTTTAAGCTCCTTTCCATATATAGAATGACCTCTAACACCTGATGGATTTAGCTTCATGACAGGTCAAAGGATGCCCTCTTCCCTGTCACTTTAACTATTTTTCTGGTTTTGAGCTTCTGACACTTGAACAACTGTATCATCATATTCTTTCTGGCCTCCCTTACTTTTAAAAATCCATCCCCAAATCAAGTTAATCCAAAATTTCACTATGAAAACTCTGCCATGGACTTGCTATAATTAAAAGCTTCCTTAAATTGCCTCATATTCTCCTCATCCCTGGTAACCCCCACAGCACTCATCTACTGTACCTTTTCACAGAATCTAGAGCTGGCTGCTTAGGACCATGTCGAGACAGCTTCTGCATAACTCCAAGGAGGGAGACTCCACAACCTCTCTGGGAAAGCTGTTCCAATGCTGTCTCACATGCACAGTAAAAAGGTATTTCCATACATTTAGACGGAACCTCCTGTGTTTCACTTTGTGCCCGTTGCCTCTTGTCCTGTCACTGGGCACAAATTTTCCTTAGGCCATGTTATAAAGCGCCACATAACTTTAATACTGCATTAATAAATTAACAAAAAGGGCAAAATATTCACAGTGTTTATAGCTTTTGGCAATACCTGCTTGCTGTCTTGTTCATTTATTTTCTGCTGATTCTCAGCTGGGAAGCTTCGATGCTTTGCCTAAAAAAAGAAAAATCTCTGTAATACAGGAACTTAATGAGTCATTGCTGTAAAATATATTGTTAATTTATGAAGGGTCAGTGGCATCTCTCTAATGCTGTCTTCAACAGGCTTACTTAATTTCCCTCACTGCGGTCCCATACGTAGAATTAAATTTTAATAAGCATAGAGTAACTCTATGTAGAAAAGGAACAGTAGTTGCAATTGTTCCACTTATATGCATAATTGAGCTTATGCAAGTTACTTCTGTTCCAAAAATTGAGTAGCCATGTTAGCACTATGCTGTGACAGAAATAACCTGTCCCAGATGCTTGCCAGCTGGAGAGTACTTCTCCAAGAGGCTGGTGGGACAGAAGCCTGTGGTAGCCAAAAGTTTGAGTGAAACTGCCTAGATTTTCCCTTAAAGTGATCATGGTACAAATAACAGAAATTTAAAAATTTCAAATATAAGGGCAGACTTTCTTTGAATACCACTTTATAATAAAGTAACTTCTGAAATAAATGAGACATACTTAAATAAACGGAAATTCTAAGCAATTGCTCTTCACCCTGTGTTCTGGCAGAGCAGGATCAAAGGATCTCCGTTCTTTTCAAGCCAGTAATTTTCAGTGACTTCCTGAATTGCAGTAAACTCTGCAAGGTGCTCTCTGTCTGCTTAGGAAAAATGGTTCTTTCTGCTGCCTTTGAGCAGTCTTGTTGCGTCTGTTCCTTAGCTCCTTTGGGAGATTCCTAATCTGTCTTGTAGTGAAAGCTCCCTAGCAGTAACAACTCTCCTCCTGTTTATATGCCTCTCACCACTCTAGATACTTTTTTATGAATTGCAAAGTCCATCACTGCTTTCTCTGTAGACAGGTTCCATGAGGCAAGCACATGACGTTTCTGCTGCTGAGACACATTCTTTGTAGCAGTACATTACTCACTAACTGTGACCAAAACAGCAAAATAGATCTTCACCAATGTTTACATCATTGCTCAATTATTGCTTCTTCATGTCCAGAAAGCAAATACTGTAACTGCCTTGCTTCCATGACATTTGATCAATGATCACTTGACCCCTACCTTGGGAGACGGAAATCTTTCCTGTCACAATGACCAGCTTCTAACCTATAGTCTGTCTGAACATCTACAGGTAAGAAAGCAATCCTGTCTGGAGAACTTTACTCTAGAGTAATGATCTTGCCATCACCTACAAGAAGTTACCATTTACAAAACCCGCTTTCCTTCCTTTTGTTCTTTTTCCATCTTTTACTTCTGCACTTCTCTGTGCATCTCAGGTTATAGAAATTAATTCTGACAAGTCACAACTTTGCAAGAAGGCTGATCATCTTGGCTGCAGCTTATTTAAATGTGCCATTGGAGCTCCCTTTTTTAAACAGTTCCTTTCTGACAATTTAGAAGTGTAACCAGTATTATAATAGAGTGAGAAAAATTCGCCTTTAACAGGTAAATCCTGGGCTTTCAGCTTTTTTTCTCACAGGCCAACAGAGCTGTTTCATATCCCTGAAAAATATCAGTCTTCCCTTCTCTCAACTGCCTCTAGCATTGCCTGTTTCCTCCCCAACCCCTGACTAAAGGATTATAGCTCCTCACCAACTTCAGTTTCAACCAGTCTCCTCTCATTGCTAATACTACAAGTACCTCTCTCTCTCTCTTCAAAAGTCTTGTTATATTTAATCATCTATGTCTGTCTCAGCAATGAACTTGTTCAAGGAGAGAGGCAGCTGCAAGTGGGAGAAGAAATGAATTAATCAAAGATCGGAGCTCATAAATAGCATCAACAGCCAGAAATTAATGCATCTTTTCACCATTAATTTTCAACAGTAATTAAAACTGTAACTTATCAAGTCTAGCTATGATTTTTTTTCCATTGTTATTTTGCTCTGTTCTTGGCAACACGGATTCAAAATGACAATCACAACATTTCTGTAAAGTTAGAATTTACCGCACGTCAGCTGAGCTGCAGTGATTGTTTGCACGAGTGTTCTTGGCCTGTGTAATTTGATGCAGTTTAGCTCACTGAAGAAGAGGGTTCCAAACTCTGTGTTCTAAATTACCAAAAATCAGTGCTGATACACGAGGCAGACAACATCTTCTGCTGAATCTAATTTAACTTAAGATTGCATTTGTACTTCTAGACCCATATTATTCACATACCTGATCTTCTCGTTCAAAGCCTGGTGCTTTTGGATAGCTAGATGTTGGTGAAGAAACACCTGATGTGCTAGACTCGGAACACAAAATGCCATTTGCTAATGATCTCTGTCTACAAAGAGGTCCAAGGGGTGATAAAGAACTACTGCTACCAGAACTTGATGTTACAGTTGAACTTGAAGAACAGGAAATCTGTAGAAGAGAGAAAACAGTGTCTAATATACTCTACGATATTTTATGTTTGCAGCTCTAATCTCCCTTTGTAACACAATCAGTTGAAGTTATAAATTAATTTCAATCTTATGTAAACACAACACTAACTTTGGTTCATTTGTATTTTTTTTGGTATCAGCTTAAAAAAAGTAGCAACTGACAAAAGTAACATGGAGCTATTGTAAACATACAGACTTCAAAAGGAGATGCATCTGTACACATCAGAATAAAGCCTTGTTTGGTCACTACGCACAAAATTAATCACAGGCAGAGATTACTCTACTTAATGGATATTAATTTACAATAAAGGAATACTTGCTTTCTGACAATCCTGATTTCCATTCATTCATATATTTCTTAATTTGCAGTTTAATGCAAGCATTATGCAACATTTCACTCTTTTGAAAAGAACTCATCCGGATCGAGCCAAGCAATTCAAAAAGAGAGAGACATGTAGATTCTCGGCAAACAGCATATCAATGCTTGTTTGTAAATCTCAAAAGGCTGTTTTCTGAGATTCTTAAATATTAAAATGCTTATAGATTAATAAATTAACATTTTAATATTTTAAAACATTACTGAATTTATAATTTTTAGTTCTGTTGTCCATTTTCCAGAGTTTTAAACTTCTAAAGTAAAAAGGTTAAGCTACAATCTGTAAGTAGGTCTGGACAATTTTTTTTGCTAAAAGTACAATTCTGAGCAACCTGAAATTTATGAACTCGGGTGCCAGCATCCTACAATAATATGTTTGAATGGAATTGTGGGCATTGCTTGTTTCTACATTTTTTAAGTAAACCGTTCGATTTTCTTAAAACTATATTTATAACTAGACTCACAAAGGCAGTATGGAAATAGTTGCATCCTACATTTATGCCTAACAGCCCAGTGGTGAGAACACTCAGTGATGATACACATTTCAATTCCTCTGTCCTTGTTTCCAAACAGAATCTGCCAGCTCTCAAGGGACTGAACTAGTCAATACAATAATGTAGTGAAATGATGCCGAAGTTGTTTTGGTTTATTTAAATACAAAATACACACTGAATCAGCTAGACTAAACAAGAATAACTATACAGTTTATGGTTAAACTCTCAATTTAGGGTTAACCCTAACCCTTAATTTTACTCTATGCTCCAAAGAATGTGAAAGTATTTTGAGCAAATTAGGATTTTAACAGGAGACACCTCTCTCCCCAGAATGGTATAACCTCAAAATGTTCCTCCTAACAGCAGGAACTTCAGACTCAAATTCCTGTAGAATTCAGGTAGAGGACAGACATGAACCTAGATGAGGTCTTAACCCTGGACAGAAAAAAAACACCTCCAACAAATGTAAGTCCAATACTCGCTGAAGATTATTACCTATGCATTCACTCATTCCTATCCCTTCAGAAAATCTCCTCTCACGAACCTTATCTCTGTGGAGTCCTGTAATTAGATTGCTTCTGTAATCCAAAGACAAGCTTCTCTACACAACAGTCTGAAATGTACGTATACCCTGAGGGCTGACAGAAGTACAAGACTGGGAACCACAGCAAAAAGAACTAAATCAATAGCCAAAGTTTACTCAGACAAAATTCCTTCTGAACTCAAAGGCTGAAGAACTTCTGTTTTGACCACAAGCTTGTTAAAACATGCAATGCTTCTCTTTCTGTTACCATTTCCTCTAAATCCAAAACTAAGGATTGCACTTGTGCATGGCAATGCTAACTCTGCACATTTTTTCAGCTCTAAGATATTGAAATTCTTTCTTTACGCTAGAGAGAAAAAGAAAATAAAAGGACACCGCCAGGAAAAAAAACATTGCTCTCAAGTGAATTTTTTTTTTATTTTTTCAATAAAAACGTGCTAAGTTATTCAGTTCCATATCAAAAGATTTTGAAAACTTTTTATTAATAACATAGCTGCATCTTATAAGTACACTTAAAAATGTACTTCTGGTAGCACAAGGCTTCTTAATGAGGCAGACAAATATGTAAAATAAAATGACTAGACAGCAAAGGCAGACTAATACCTGAAGTAAGATACTAATTTGGATAAGCTACTGACTCAATTTAAGGATGAGTTCCCTAATCTGCACAGAATGTTTCTCAGATGCGTATTTCATGTCCATTCTTTCAGCTAGGCAGGCATCATATAGATTATTTTAGTGATACGGGAAGATGTACATCATGGTTGCTCCCCTACAATGTGACCTAATGAAGACCAAGGGAAGAGGGAGGAAGGGAGATAGCCATTATGGATTACTTTGTCCTGGAGGGCTAGCTGCAGACAACAGAGCCGTAAGTGGGGAACTGGGGAACGATGACCTTGTTCACCCAGAAGTACTGGACCTGAGGTACACAGTTACTGATGAAGATCAGATGATATCATATATGTAGACCATAAGGTAAGACCATAAGGTGCCACTCAAATGATTCTTCTGGTTACAGTAGGTATCAATGGTGGCATTAACATATATAAATAGCTGTAAGCATTAAGAGCCTACAATACAATTTTTAGTAGTTTTGCTATGAAAAACTAAACTAAACTAAAACAATCACTCAAGCCCCTAACATGCAGGCAGCATTGTCTGATTACATTAATGTTTAGGCTTTTGGTCTTAACCTCTGAAGAGCACCAGGATAAGAGTAGACAGAGATAGCCTCTACTCTGTCTTTTGTATTTTTCAGAAATGAAAAGTTAGCTAAATTTTCATAACTGGATTACACAGTACCAAAATTTTGTGTGACTCAACCTGCAAAGAAAATACAATGAACCCACGCAAATAAAGCTGGAAAAGAAAATGGGTCACGCAATATCCATGGTAGGTTAAATACACAAGCAAGAAAAAAACCCCTTCAAACCTAGCCTGAATTTACAAGGCAGCTACATAGAAAAATCACTCTTTTTGGTCTGAAGTTATTATTTAGAATTTATTTCTCTCTATCTCCTGTCTGACCCCACCATATGTTTATCCCCCTAATAAGAACATAAGAAATGCCCTGTTAGATTAGACCCAGACTAATATCCTGTTACCAAAAGAGGCAAGAGGAGGTGATATTTAGGGAGAATACCTGATCTTGGTCATTATCTATGGTCATCAAAGATAATTCTTGAGGCAGAGAAAGTAAATGGAGGATTTCTCGGGCCACCTCCCTTCCCTCTGTGAGAGACTCCTCCAGGTCGGGTGAAGATGCTCTGGCCCAAAATGTCAATAGTGATCAGGACCCTCTTCCTTTTTGCCCAGGCTTGTAAGAAGCATCTCCTCTATGACTCAAAGCTAGCTGTACTCCACAGAGAAACCATGATAGGTTACATTGCCACTCACATAACAAGAAATAATTTATTCTCAAATATTTCATCCCTTATGGCTTGCTACAGTATACCTCTTGCTTTTTGCACAGAGTAAGATATAATGAACATCTGAGACATGTCAAGAAACCTATCACTAGAAACAACCATACAACTTAGTGCAGTATTGGCACCAAGATGGTGAGTGAACATGTATTTTGTATCAAGAAGGGCTTGTGATTCACAATTAACATGAAGTCAAATGTCAGTACTAACATAAAATGAGTATGATATTAGTATTAGAGACAAAGATAGTGCAAGAGGGGAAAAGGGAAACTATCAATGCTTACTTTTTGTTCCTTGATGCTGCAGAATTTACATTTTGGTATCATGAACAGCAATGTCCTCAGCACTACTAATGCTAGGAAATCTAGTGCCAATTATTAGTCTTAAGTTTTTTTTTTTTTAAGGCTACTGCTTCTTTATTAAGACAGAAACATAAACAACAGAAGCTAGAATTCATACAGTTGCCTCAACTCTGGAGGAAGCCTTCAACATGACCTTTGGAAACTGTTCTACAAATGTAACAAGATGTGGGGCATTTGATTTCCTGAGTGTGGGATAAAAAGGCCCAATAAATTTAAGTACTCTTCAGGAATGTGTCCCTCCTAAAAAAGGAAATCCGTTGTGCTGTGTAGTCAAAGACATAAACACAGGAAGGACACAGTTCAACACCTAGGGATTTGGAGTCTACTTCAATTAAAGACCAGTACTTGGTGACATTCCTTAGTTTACAGAGACTAGGCTGTAAATCTTCACAGATTCACTTTTAAGCTTAACTAAACATTGCAGTTGGATACATTTCAGATTACCTCTCACTTTCACAGAGGTTACAAAAGAACAAATTTTTCAATTTCACATCTTTTCTTAAGGCGATAGAACGTCTGAACATTTCTGACACACAAGTCAAAAGACGCCAAGCATGCCTTAACAAGGGTCACATCGTCATAATGTTGTAACTGCACAGACCTTGGCCTCTTAAGATTCTTATGGAAAAATTATTTGCCACTATTCTTCACTGCAGCTAAATTGCTTAGAAAAAGAGCATGTAAAACAAGTGATACATTCTTTCCCTTGGTTCTTGCCTGCTCTAGGCCTTTGCTTATGGATGAACTTCTACAAGAAAATGAGGAAGCATATCCCTATAAAACTAGTTATATTTCCTATGAAAATAGCAGCTTCTTGAGCTTCTTGATCTGCATTAGATTTTGTGACTTTAAATGTAGTGTTATATTGCCTACATTTGTGGGGAGTAAAGAGGAAGATGACAGGAAGAGGAAACGTGTAGGTATTTTTAATTAACCTCTAAAAGTAATTTTGCTCTTAAGTAACTTATTTTCTTCTTCCTATGCCCCTCACTGGCTCAGGACACTAATTCCACAGTAAAAGAAGCATGATTCATCACCATTGTTCAGACTTAGATTATGCACATGCAGTCAAACTCAGTGGCATTATCACAGCTTAATAAAACATTATTTACCAAATGAGCTTGGTAAATGATCATGTGCACACAGTCAAGCCATCTTAGTTATGAAGTAAAAACAGACAACTTGAGGCTTAATGAAGGCAGCAGAATGCTAGCACTGAGTCTGCAATCAGGATGAGCTATGAAGACACACAACCTTTACTGCAGCAGAGCTGACAAGCATCGACTTCTTAACTGTGTTAATTCTGAACACGTGACCAAGTACTTAGACATCTTTGATAAACTTGATAAAACAAAGACGGTGCTGGTTATCCTACCTTCGTCCACTGCAAGCAACATATATCCTATGCAAATATTCAATCTTTTAAATACATCATGGACTGTGGGCATAATGACATCATGGCCAACATTTCTATCCTTTCAGTCTTCAAAAGGAAACTATGATTTATTGCTCTGAGCCTGGAAGGGCTAACATAAATATTCTATAATTGATAAATGCAATCAATCTTTGATGTACCTCCCATTTAATCTCCAGAAATGGAGTAAACAATTAGTACTAATTGAAATGAAAAATTACAATCAAGGGAAATACTGTACTACACGGGGTAAACTGCATTCTGAAGGTTAAGCCTATTTAGATACAACTGGTGGAGTATAAAGCAAAGAGAACTGCAAAGACTGACTGGAAAAAAACAGTACTATCAAAGATCAGGTGAAGGGTCTGACAAAAGTATAATGACAGATGCTTCAAACCAGAAAGCAGAACATGGAGGTAAAGAAACATAGATGTAGAAGCTCTCCATGGAAACTGAACTCTCACTTACCAAAAAAAGGATGAACAGTAGATTATTTCCTGATTGAAATGTTAAGAAAAGATACAGCAGAGGAATGACTGATGACAGTCCAACTGACAAGGCAACTTATATGAAGACATAAGAATACAGTATAGGTAAGATAAGAAGGTATATATTTACAACAGTTATACAGCCTCCCTCACTATCAACCTGGATCAATACAGAATCTTAATGGACTCATTCTTCCAATAACATTTATAGATAGGGCAATAGTATTACCTCATTCTAGAAATGGGGACCTAAGCAACTTGCTCACAGTCAAAGAGGAATTTTATGATAGAGCAGGGTACTGAGTTTAGGTCTCTCAAGTACTACATCATCCTTCTCCTCTAGAAGCAAATAAAACCATAGGATATTCTCCCAGCATACTGTAACAGGGTATGTGAAAGAAGTTTTGGAAGATGAATAGGGAGATTTTTTGACAGAAAGACAGACAGTTTATTGCAACAGAGAGAAACACAAACCACAAATGTAAATAAGTTGCTGGGATACAGAAAATGGGGGGAGCAAGGAAAACAGACTGACTACCTAAATATTAAAACTAAGCTGTTTACAGCAGATGGAGAAAGTGAAAGCAAGCAAGCAATAAAACTCAAGAATTAAACATGGAAAAACAGAAGACCAACCTGCTAATGAAAAATCAGGAACTGAATATTCAGAAAAACAAGCAATGGAAGTGCATCAAACAATGTAAGTAGTCAAGTGAAAGACAGAACATTTTGCCAGGCATCAGAAAAAAGGTGGCCACTTGCAATAAAACTTCAAGTAGAAAGTACAGGTAAGGGAGTATGGTCAACTTTTCCATTTTCACACTTGAACAGTAGTACAGGTAGAGACTCACTGAGCGTGGAATGGAAAATGTACACAATGTTCATCAGACTCCTAAAGACTAAGGGAAAAATGCATATATATGAAAGAAGATTCCCCATAGCTGGAAGACATATTAGAATAGTTAGTGTTTTCCACTGTATCTAAATAATTCATGAAAGGCTAAGAAGCTTCTGAGAGAAGACATGTTTTTATGGGTCTCTCCTGAAAGCTTCAGAACCTTAGCAATAACAAAATTAGCTTCCTAAATAAAAAGGCAGACTCTTCCTCAGAACCTTTCATATAGAGCAGCAGACTTCTGCACTGGGAACCTAAGATAAAAATGTAGGCATATTGGTATCTTTATTCTCAATCTACAAGACAGCAATATGAAGCTACATGAAAGAAAAGCAGAAGTTTTAACAACTGCACTATTTATCGGCCATTCCTTTTAAACATTATTCAAAATATGTCTTTTTATCTGGTTTCTAAACAAACAATATAGATCAAAAGTGCTGGAAATCCAGAATTGAAAATTCTGGGAATAAATGTGTATGTACTTATGATTCTGCACTGCAAATGAGGTAAGAAAAACACAAGTCAGGAGAGAACAAAAGAGATATCACTATCTTTATATATTACTTTGCAACAAACATAAAACCTAACAAAAGGATCTATTCCAACTGATGCTAAAAGGATGATGATAAAAGCTCTGCAATATATCTTTCTCCTTCCTCTCCTCCATCCTTAATTGATAAAATTTGCTAGTATAAACTACATTTATCACCCTTGTAATCAAACACCTCTTTACTACCAAACACACTGCATATGTACTGCACCACTGTAACAAGCTTTAAGTATAAATTATGTTCAGGGAGGACATAAATTCATTCCTAATGGTAACAAATTAGGGCAGAGAAGAGGGCTGGGATGAGGCAAGATCTTCCGTGAATGAAACCTTTCCTATAGAAAAAAGAGACATATGTAAATTAAGCTGTCCTGTAGTTGTACATCTGATTAACAATGATGTTCCTCACTGTAGCATTCAAAATATTGCATCTACACACAAAAACAAGAACAGAAAACATAAATAATACATAGTTAAATGTGGTGTCAAGGGCAGACATTTCATTTAGGCTTACAGTAGCAGTTAAATATTACTGCCTGACATTTACTATAGCTGTGGTTTTTTTATCTTTTGCTGAAGTACAAAGAAATTTAAAAACAGACGTTTAAGAAGTAAAATAAACATTGTATATTGGCACAGTGATTATTATTAGTAACTTTTCCAGAATTATTTACACTTACATTTCCAGACTGCCCACTGCTATTTGTAATGCTGTTTGTGGAGTTAAGACTGCTGCTCCATTCATTTGCAATTCCTATGCTGTCTGTTGAAAACAGGTGAGCGTCTGGCTTTGATTGACAACCAGTTTGCAGTATGACTACATTCATGGTGTCCTCTGTTGAAGGAATCCCCAACAAATTACACACAGATTTGATATTTAGCTGTGTGAATTTAACAGTTACATACCTAGTACCAAACACAGCACCTGTCGCATGGAAACATCAATCACACACAAGAAATCTCTCTCTTTTTTTTAAAATATAAGCATAAAAGCAAGGTAAGAAAAATATAGTTCATCATTATGTATTTGTGGCTACGAACAAACGTGATACTCTTATTTACTTGCTCCATCAAAAATTTGTGGGAGGTAGATCAAAATTCATATATACAAAGTATTCTAGATTTTTCTTTATTTTCCAGAATATCTATCACACCAGGGTTTAAAGACAACGTTTTAGAACTCCTAACCGGAAAGGTAACAATGACATCATAATTATAGGGTTCTTTGTTTTCTTTTTCCAGTCTAGAACCAACTGACTTAATTATGAAACAATTTGAAAAGAATGTGGGACTTGTACTATTTAACTTAAAAAGGAACAATAACCTTTGAGAAAGTTCATTATTAACTTATACATAAATTATGACCAATGACTTGTTAATTTTCATACCAGAAAATTCAACTCAAGGTGACTGAACAATTCACAATTCCCCAAAGGCAACTTTGTTAAAGTATTAAACAACTTAGATATTTGATTCTAGTTTTACAGACAAATTATGAGTTAACAAAAAATGTTTACTTTAGTAAGCAGTTACCGTTAATAACATTCCTCACCTCATAATCCATGCACACAAGACATCAAAGTAAGGAATTCAGGACTGAAAACAAAATCTCTTAACAAATTCTACAGATACGGCAAGATTTTTTTCATCTCTAGCCACTACTGCATTTCTGAAGGAGTAACGAGAAACGATGATTAAAAATAAAATTTAAACACTCCTCTCTACTAGAAACAATGAGTAGCTCTGATAGAGTGTACAAAAGTACAACCCATAGTAGAAAACAAAATAAGTATGAGAGACATAGAAACCTCTCTTCAGTGGAAATAGCATAGCTGAGGGTTGTTTCTGATGATGTGGGTTTCTTCTACTTAGCATTTGATTTATCACAACTCTGTGGCCTTCTTACTATATGGTCCAATGCTTTACCAATTATTTACACTATTGTATAAATTACAAAAATAGGGAAGTGGCTCACAAAAGAGAAAGGAAAAATTTACCAGTAAATACCACTATACACACAAGTCCAGTCTAGCCACACAAAAAAAGAAAAGGAAAAAGAAACCATAGGGATTGCAAAGATGATGTCACTAGACCCCTGCTGTTCCTACTACAGAATGAAAGTGCAAATAACAGTTAGGAAGACAGAAGCAGATGCACTGATTTTTTGTAATTTACTCTCACTTTGATTACGTATCATCTCATTGTATAGCTGCTTACCCAGAGCAAGTCCAGTCAGCCATCTTATGTCCAGTCAACCCTCACACTGTCATAGGAAAAGCACTATCTGATTCATGCTCTCTCTTAAATCTTCATTAGCTTTTTTTCCCCCGACACAACCACATACTCATCCAAAATTCTATAAATAAGTGTAAGTAGTCACACCACCCTAAAAGGATAGTATAAGACTGCTTTCCAAACACTTCAAAGAGAAATCATCTCTCCTTTCTTTTTCCAAGGTATTTAGGGAGACTAGCATGATTAGTTTTTGCTATTCTTCTTATGGATAGTAAATCAGACACGTTAAATTCAGAATGTGTGCTTCTACATCATTCTAATTTCTTCCAAGAGTGAACACCATAGTTTGTGGCCAGCTGCACAAAAGTTACAAATTCTGCTAACCATATTTTCTCAAAGACCTATAGCTGTTGTAGCAGGTTGCAGCTGACAGGAAAGCAAGAGCCTGGTGGCCTACCTCATGACAATCACTGAAGCTCATGGAGATTAGGACAAAAAGAACTTCGACTACCTAATGCCAGTGCAGTGGTGCTTCAGGCATTATGTATCAGTAGCCTAGGATGTTATGTAGAAATAGGGTTGTACTCATTATGACATACAGATTTTTCAGCTATATAGCCTCCTTAGAATTTACACTAATAAGGCTTGGGTATTACGAATATAAAAGTTACCATGGTCAGGCTAGGTCTGGCCTGGGGAATCCCATCTTTCATGAAGTCAGAAGTTTTCTCATTATTGCAGCCTTGGCACCAATAGAAGAGAACAGTCTTGGACAAACAATCTGAAGGCAAATGTCTTCAATTTCAAAAATAACAGAAGCTGTTATTCAGATGTGTTCTTTGAAGTGTTTCCAAATTCTTGCCAGCAGAATTTCAGTCTGCCCATGTTTCTGTTTCAGAAAAAATCTATTTTTTGTTAAGGTGCCAGTTGTAATCAGGCAGTCAGTGGACAAATGAGTGCCACAGAGAGGTGCTCATTATTTTAAGAGTCCTTTACTAAAGTGTCCCAACATACTCTAGTCATCCTCTGTTTTGCAAAGGGTGTCAGGGAGATATGTGAGATCCCACTACTTCTCTACTTTTCGGGATCAGGGGCCCTCCTACCTGTCTTTGGGACTACACTGGACCTAGCCCTTCAGCCAGTGGGAGAAAAAACGAGTGACATTTATAAAGCAATACCGTCTGCGGCCAGGGTCTCAAGTCAAAAGCAGTCTTGGAGGAATAGTAATATTCCTCATGATCTTCACATAGTGTAGAGAAAAGGGAAAAAAAAGGGTCAGCTGGTTCTGAGGAAGTCATTGAGGGAAGACCAGGAACGCTATTACAGAGAACGTGTGCCTCCACAAATTATTTCACATAGAACGACAAAAATTGCTAAGATACATGTATGAATGGTAGGAAATCTTCCTCTACCCATTCCACATAGCTAGGGCTTCACTGAAGTTAGGTGGAGAACACCCATAATTTGTGATTCAAAAAGATCCACGAGCCAAGAGTTTCATGCTTTTCATACTGATGATAAGATCTACAGCTCTGAAACCACTCTCTCCCCCTTCCCTAATATGGAAGGGACAGAAACCATTTTGTTCTATGGACATATGAGGCAGAATGTCAGAGCTCCTGAACTAAGCTTAAAGCTGTTGCCAAGAGCAGAAACGCACTCTTGCTGATAGTAAGTAGTAAGCAAACATCTAACTTCTGATGGACTGACTATTCAGACTACCAGAGACAGGAGGTGAGTACTGTTGCAAGATGTCAAGTTCATTTGTCAAGATTTCCTGCTTATACAGTCTTCATTCCAGATGATATAAGCCAATGAGTTCCAGAGCATGCTGACTGAGCCAGGTAAGCCTCTTCTGATGGACATACCATTCTGTCTAATGCAACTACACAAAGAAAATTAAGCTGATGCTTCTAAATTAGCACTGCCAACATGTTCAAAATCTCAGGAATTCTCTCAGAGTTCTGGAGATTTTTAAAGAGTACAAGAATTAATCCTACAAAGTAGAAGAAAAAATGGGGCTGGGAATTAGCAACAGATTAGAAAGATATCCCTTAGGGAGAATAACATCAACAAACTGTTAAGTTTGGACTTTCCTTCAGCCCTCTTAATCTTTAGCCTGCGCAATGCTTAACTATTCCTTAGAGATGGAAATCTTGTTTATTGTCAATGAGAGCTTCCTGTAAAAATGATTCTTCTCTCAGGAATCATGCACCAACTGGACTGTTACGGATACTAATGATCAAGACACACAGAAGTAGATCATGATTGGGTCTCAAGAGAACTCCAATCTCCAAGAGCTCTGCTGAGTTTATCCTGTACACTCTCCATGCTGGAGAGGCAAGAAGGCAGCATTCAGTATGCTCTAAGGAAGAAAACAGAGAAAACGTAGTCTTCTCCAACAGGAGTTCTGTAGCATGTCATAATTGTACCATGCTGCATGTATGCAGTAGATTTGTTTAAATCATACTCTTTCAGCTGTTTCGGGAAAGAAAAAACTTGCATCAGATAAACAGAACAGTAAATCCAGTGCCATAAATTACTTCTGCAACAAAATGTGTATTTTCAGACTTTCCTGAGTCAAAGCAGCATTTGCCAACACTGGCAAACAGTGAAAGACTTGATTTAGGAGATAGCCCCAACAGCACAAGAGCAAAGGCAGTGAGCTACTTCTGATGTGAAGAAACAGTCAATACTGACGTCACTGTCATAATGTTTTGAAGAATTACAGGTCTTAGAATAATGGGCTTCTTGAAATAAATACAAGAGGTTATTTATCCTTCCTCTTCTTTGAGTAACAAAACCACAGAAAAGTAAAATAGATCATCCCACAGAAGTTAAAAGACAAGTTGATCATACCACAGATTGTCAGAAACAAGAGATGTGGGCAGCAAGAATGACTCTATTCACTGCAAGTCTTTTAGGTAAGCAAGTGATGCAATAAATGGTTGTATAGAACAGCACATTTCCCTAGACAGGTTGGACAGAGAGAGGAGACTACCATTACTTATCATTAAAGAATCATAAGATAAATACTACTGAATTGCAGAAATTTGTAGCTTTCCAAAATTGATAGGGTTTCTTATTCCTCTTTCCAGCTCTAGAAGCAGAAGGCAAAAAGTAAGATAGGAACAGACCTTTTTTTTTTCCTTTTGAAGAACAAATATGAGATATTACTGACTACATAATCAAGCAAAAACTACATAAAGATGAGATTTATCGCCTATAAGAAACCAGTTACATAGAAATCTTTCAAGTTCTGCCTTGCATCACAACTGGAAAGAAGGCATTAATAGCTGTTACAGCAACTACACACTTCACATTCTGAAGTGCAGAAAGAGTGTAGAGGTAACCTAGGTTGATAGTACTATTAAAAAAAAAAATCTGATGATGAAATCCCAGAATTAATGTGTGTAGATGCATACTGAAGAATTGAGTGCTCTCTTGGGGAAAAAATGGTCCCTCTTCCCTTTTTCTGTATATAACAGTTTGAGTGCAGTTATAATGTAAGTGGGCTATGGAAGAAACAGGAGAACTGGCATAATTTTCTCTGGGTTCTTTTTCAGTTTAGCTAAAGCCCTAGTTTCACAAATACTTGCAAGGATGTTTAACTTTTACCTGAGAAGTTTACTATAGGTTTCAATAGGACAACTAATATATTTTTAAAAGTCAAGAGTATGTGTAGAAAATTGCGAAATCAAGCTCAAAAAGTTACAGGCACAAGCTGCATTTGTAAAGAAAAGCACCTCTTGTTTTACTGCTGATGCCAATTTGATACAAATGCAGCAAGCTCCCATAGCAATGTACAGTATTAGAAAACATGAAATGAATTTCTAAAAACAAGTGACATCAAATGCCATTTATGCATTAAAATCAATGGTGTTAAGTCAATTCTGTTACTGATGCTTAGAAATGATGGCTCACTTTTATGAACACAGATACAAAATAACAGTTCTCTTACTTACTTTCAACATGTGCAAATGCACAAAATGGACCACGTGGGCAGTAACCTGTTTGGCGCATGTCATTGCACTTTGTAGATTTATATATCTAAACAAAACAGAAGGGTGGTTAACCTAAACATATTTTTTATGTAATGACAAAATAGTTAGAAAATTTTAAAACCTTTAAATTAAAAATTCAGAATATTTACTAACAAAGTTTTCTCAGAAAATTCAGGTTTTATGATTTTTTTTAAAAATCAAATAGAAGAACAGAATTTTAAGAAAAGCAAACCTAAGACAAGAGAATCTTAACCCTCTTCTATGTAATACTAAATAGTCAATTACAATATTTTAGAAAAGCAGTGTTTAAACTGCTTTGGATTTCCATAGAAACAAGTCAAACATTGGGAATAAAACTTTCAAAGTCATTTACACCACTTTTAAGAAATCTTGAAGGAGAAATGACATATGTAATAGAGCAGCTTACACAGCTGAATTAAAACCCAACCCAATATGTCTTTTTTCCAACACAGTTCCTTCATTGGGACACCTCTAATACTCATATCATTCTAACATTCAAATGTCTTTATCTAAACCCGACTGGGGTGCATGAGAACTGAAGTAATACTGACTTGTTCATGACACTAACGATAACATAAGCTGTTAGTAAGACCCGGACTCAGTTTATTGCTCTGTCAGCATCTTGATGTTCTTTGGATCTCACAAGGCTGGGAGAAGAGGCTGACACACTATCATGTTAGAACAATATTAAGAACCTATTTAAAATCACATAGATTCTTTAGAAAATTAATTCTGGTGATCTTCAAGTCTGTGGCAAATAACAGAGGGATCTTTTTGCTTCCCCAAACCTTGGTACTGTGGTCTTTGGCTTTCAGTGTCAGTTGAGTGATTCATGGCTCTGTAAGCAATAATTCTTAGTTCAGAATGCAACTTCTATGGCACTTTTGCATATGCTGTGTAAAAAAATGTTTACCTTGGACTCCCACCTTAGAGCAATCATGAAAAATGAAACTATGTATTAAAAAAAACACCAACAACTAATTCTGTAAGCTCTTTATTTTAGAGCTATTTTAAGCATCTTAGATAAATTTCCCTCTCATAAATTATTTTGAATTGAGACTGAAAATTTAGTTGCTATATTCACTACTAGTTCATGCATAACCCAAATATCATCCAAGAAACTACAGTAAAATGCTAAATCACTAAATTATTACTGATGCTTATCGCTCTACAAATAATTTATTTTTCCTTGAATACTGAAAAAACAACAAAACACCCATGCTGTAGACAAGTATTCACCCAAATGACACACTTAACAAACAAAACACTCGGACTGATCTTTCCACCAAGCTCAATGACAGCTATCAATCACAGATGTTGTGATAAAAAATGAAGAATTCATTTGTGGATACTATACCCGAGCTAGGAAATGAAGCTGGGCCCAATTCCTTTCTTTCCTGTTCTCTGTTTATTGGTTAAATATAAAACCCTAATGCTGTATCCATGATGCTAATGATGCAGAAGTAAAAAAATGAGAAGACTTGACTTCCAAATGGTTTCAGCAAAAGATGTATTTGGAAGTTCAGTCTTAGCTTGAGGTCCTAGCCAAAGAAGAGCCTTCTTGATCCTATGAGCTACCCAGGTGGTGTGGAGTGCCTTCTGGTAAATGCTACAGATATAAGAAGTGGTAATATAGATAATATCAAAATACTACTGGGGCAGAGCTCACACCTCAAAGACTGATTCTGGAGATGGTCACATCCTCTACACATACTGATATTACAAGACCGACAACAAACTCAAAAGAACTAAATCACTACAGAAGACTAACTTCCCAGCTATAGATAAGAACACAGCTGCTATCTATTAGATAGATAGAATCAAGCTATTCCTGAATGTGATAACCAAGAAACCATATTTCTTGAAAAAATAGTGACTGAGCCAAGAGGCAATGACAATATTCTTTATTTGAATTTGGTAAAGAACAAGTACATGAAAACATCCAATAAGAAAATATAATGTTGGATAAAGTGTGTATTAAATCAACTTAAATTAAAGGACATAAAAAAAATTAAGGCTGGACTAATGTTACTGATATCAAATAAGTAGACTAAGGAATGAAGGCAGCTGATTAAACCACACCACCACCATTAAATAGACTGAGTTTCACTATGAGCTGCGTAAAATGAGTGCTTTGAATCCTCAAGTCAGAGGTACAAAAGCTACATGGCATTTCCATTTTAACCACACAACTAGATGAAAGTCAGAGCTGGAGCAAAGAAGGGAAAGGATCACAGGGTATGATGTTGAATGTTGAATGAAAACTCCTCTTTCAGTGCAAGCATGTTGCTAGTTTCTGTGAAATTAAATACTAGACCTAAAATTACATGAGATGATAACATTATCCCCACCAAACTTCCTTGACTATCAGTAGGAATTGCGTTCAACACTACAATAAAGGCAGCAGAGCTAATGGAAACAAGCAGAAAAAGATTGAGGTGACTACAGCTGATGTGGAAGCAAATCATCATTGGTTCAGGAACAGGAAATTAATTAGGTAACTGTTATGTCAGAATTTTTTAAAAATTGGCAAAAAAGATGCAGTTAGTAACTACTTTTAATACAGACATGACATCAGAAGTAGTACATATAACTAGGGTATATTAAATATAGCTCACATATGTTTGAGAAGAGCAAAAATAGCTGATTCAGGCCACTGCATGTCCGCTAATTATTCTGTCTGTCACGATTTAGATTACAGACAGAAAGAAATGGGATAAAATTAAAAGTATGTTTGCCAAAAACACAGCATGGTAGACTCTCCATATAACTTTGATAAATCAAAGGTCCTTCTCTAAAAATGGAAAGGCAGTCATTCTAGTAAGGACTTCAATAAAGGATGTGGCAAGATTAATTAAGATAATGAAGAACATGACTCTTGCCAATGTTACATATCTGCTGTTAAACTGACTAATGAAGAGATGACAATGGATGGCATGAAAGAGGATGGCAGCAGACAAAATTAGTAGCAGAACTCAAGGCTTAGCCTTGTGACTTATTTTAGCACTTTCATTCATAGCTTTGTCATATATAAAAGTATGGCAGCAATACTAAGCAGAAAGACACCTTTACTACAGAAAAGGGCTGGAAGATGATGCACAAGAAATTAGACGATCTGAAATAAATCTGCACTGTAAAATCTCTAGTAATCACAACAGTGACATTCTGGAGCAAGAGTAGAAATAGCTGACACCTATGTAGTATAAAGATGTAGCTGCTCAACTTATGATAGGGAATGTCTGATATGAAGCTTGCAACAATCCTGGAGTCAATATTCTAAAAATTCCTTTGCCAGCATGGTCTTGGGATGCCTTCAATAATCTTCATAATTGGAAGAGAAATTAGCAATTGCTTGAATGGTCTTTCTTCTACCATACTAAGTATTGAACCTTCTAATGCAAGAAATAACATTCTGCTGTGAATTCTTCATGTCCATTCAAAAGTCCCAAAATGAAAACAGATCTCCAATGTTGTACGAGCAGCTTCTAGCATAACATATATTTTAAGTATCATGTTTGTTTCCATTAACTGGCACATTAATATTTTCATAGTGTTACATAAGAATTAAATCTCAGCAGATTGCATGGCACTGCTCTCCTCCCTAGCATTTCACTGTTACGCTCAGGCATCTGACAAAGTTAACAGTGATATTGCCTACAGAGGAATCTAAAATCGCCTTGTTTTTCTGGAGTGTCTTACTTCAACCACTAGGAGACTTTGCTGCTCCTTCCACCTCCTCCTGACCTATTCAGTTTCTCTTCATTATTTGCAATAAAGTTTTTTTAAATATACTTAAAATAGAAACTTGTCCCAAGTTATTGAGTAGCAATTACTGCTGTGAATTCATTACCAATCCAAGAAGTTACGTAAAAAAGAGAACAAATTTATTTATGCTCAAATCCAGAGAATATGAATTAATTTTTCATCAGCAGTACAATAAAAATGCCTATCAGTAGGCAAAGCAGTACAAATAACTATTTCTTAGCAAATTTTGTTTTGCTTAAGCAAGTATCTCAACAACTGTGTTGAATGAAACATTACTGTTTTCTCATAAATAATATTTTTAATTGCTAAATAATAATATTTTAAAATATTTTAAAAATAATATTTTAAATTGTTAAAAATAAGTAGGAATGTAGTTCTTACCTCAGGATGAAACTGTTGCTCTGTACGAGAATGACAATATTGACAGCTATCCCCACTTTCACACTTTGAAGGTTCACCCCATTCATCTGCATGTTTTACACTGGGGCAAGGAGTGGACCTAGAAAAAAGTGATGTCCAGTGCACGTTTGTATCTACTTCCTAGCAGAAGTCTCAAAAAAATTCCCACCAAATTTCAGACTCTGGGACATATAAAGTTGCAAATTCTTACAGACTCTGACTTTTTGGAAATTCTTTGACAGAAAGATGAGCTAGTAGGATTCTATCTATCTCCTGTCTAATGACATTTACTCACAGTCCTGAGACTGTCAAGCAAAGTCCATCAATTCTAAACCCTATATCACTGCATGAAAAAACACCAAAACCAATGAAGACACCACAGTGTATTACAATGATGCAAAATGATGTAACGGTGAATGATGTAATGATGATAAGTAAGAGAGGCGATGAATTAAATTTTGGTCCTAAAAATATTCCTCAGAAATGGAAAATTATAGAACAAAACCAGAAAAAAGACAGAAATTATAATTGATCTTTTCATAACGAAGAAGGTTTACCTAGTGATTCCAATTTTTGCTAAGAATTATAGAAATCGTTTTCATTCTTCAGCAGAAAGAAGGCTATTTCAATTACAGCTTCATAGTTTTTGTCTTCAGAACTGTCTCATCATTCTGAATAGATGTTTTTCTCAAAAAAAATTTTAGCAAGGCTCTTGGGAAAGTGCTTTTATTCCATTAAGAATATCCAACTGCGTTATAGAAGTACTCGAATAGATCAGTCATGGAATCATAGAATCACAGAATCATTAGGGTTGGAAAAGACCTCTAAGATCACCAAGTCCAACCATCAACCCAAAACCACCATGCCCACTAAACCATGTTCCAAAGTGCCACCATTAACAACTGTCTGACTGACCAAAAAGTCTATTCTTAATATGTATTTATGTACCTGTACTTGAATGTTCTGGGATTTCGTCTTCTATCTCGACTATTGTGATAGTGTGGACATGCATAACCCTGGCGGCAGAGTCTGGGTGGCTTGGTACAGTGCTCTGTCTTGTAGCCAGCTAATACAAAATTTGTGTCTGTAAACAGGTCAACAAATAAGAGAAATAAACAACTAATTTTTGTGTTCAGAGTGTCTTTAGTGAGCTTAGGTATCACACTGCTTTTTGTAACAAACTTACGATTCACAGACCCCTCCATTCTTATAAACCTAGACCAAGTCCTGCATTTTTAAAAATAAAAGTCTAACACATTTGCATGCAAAGCAATCTTCATTGCTTTTATATTCAATAGCAATACTACAATAAAGTACACAAATAAAGCACTAGCAATCCATGGGTAGAGAAACCATCTGGAAATTCTCATTATATACATCTAAAATTTTGAAAATGAATACTTGAAAATACATTATTCATTTTAGTAAGACAAACACTAAAAACTTATATGATTTCATATCTGGATTTCTCTTAAGTTTAGTGTTGACAGTCCTTATTTCACCAAAACTGCTTTCATGTTAAGGCAAGATAAGGCTGTCCAGTAAAAATCTTCCTGGACAAATTCTAGAGCCTCTTCTCTACCTTCGCCTCTGCCTCTACATCTTTGGTTCCAGGAAGAAGGAGCTAGGAGATGACAAACAAGGTTCTGTCTAGAAACAGAAAAATTCAGAAAAACAATGGAGCAAGTAAATAAATTAGAAGGTAAAATTCAGCTAACAGCAAGCATGGGTTTGTGAGGAGTCAATCATGTCAAACCAATCTAACTTCCTTCAAAGGTGGGAAAACAGAAGTAGGCAAAACAGCAGCAGTCAAAAGATCATGTATCTTGACTTTAGCAAACCTTTTAGCCAGACATGTTCTCAAAAACGAACTGCAAAATACTACAAGATGCCTGTAGGTTTTGTGGAAAACTAGCTGAAGAAACATTCTCACATAGTCATTAATGATGCACTTTCAAATAACAAAGATTATTAATCAGAGTATTACACAGTCTATTACTTTGTTCAGTCCTTGTCAATAGTCTCATTAAAAGCTTGGGAAAATAAGCCTGAAATCACTAGTTGGATGATTTTCAGTCCCCAGAACCTATGTGCAATGTTACCGTATTTACAGGGATTGACAGAAGCCATACAACGTTACATAACACAGACCTGTCACAATGCAAGGAATGCAATAAAAGTGCTTGTGGTTGGTCGATTTTGCTATCTTTTTACATCAAATATCCAATATTTTTTGATCTAGAGCTGGTAATTATTCCCTACA
>NW_010556869.1:48167-61182 GCF_000687285.1 Phaethon lepturus
TATTGGTGCTTAAATGGTTGGAACTCACGCCATACTAGATTTAAAAAATATAAAGGGACAAGTATCATAAAATTATCTCCCCTTAATTCCTTAAAGACAGCATCTCCATGTGACCTCTTCCTGAGTTACTGCCCCACTTGAACTTGGAAGTAATTGTAGCCGGCAGTCTTTTCTACACTAAAATTTGGGCAAGAGCTCTAACAATATCTGATTGATACTAATGTCTTTGGCTACATAATAAGCAAGTCTAAACCAAGATGAGAAATAAATTTGAAAACCTTAAGAAAACTGTGGCTATTGCTTTCAAGATATTCTTCTATTTTAATATTCTGCTCCAATTTTCTGTTTAATATTCTACTTCATTCCTGTTAGTCAAGCTCAGCAGAGAATAACAGTCCATTAATTAGGCTATTAATGACTCAAAAAATGAAGACTCTAATCATTACTACTACCTAGCACAAGACAGAGCTCCTACTGACTTTTAAGAACATTTATTCAAATGACACAGCTTAGCAACACTTTTATCAACTAAACTGAAAAAGACCTATTAAACATGTTCACAACAAAACATTTTCAAAATGCAATCTGAATATAAATGTGACAGACAGGACAACTTGTTCACAAATACCCGTATTACTTATATAAACCAACTCTTCACTCTGTTAAATAAGGCTTTTGAACTCCCAGATGAAGACGAAGGATCAACAAATTGGATCAAACACCCATAAAGAAACAGAGAAAGGAGACAGGGTAACGTTACCCTGCCATCTTGGGTCTTCACTAAGGATCTTCTCAATCATTGCCTGGCTTGCTAAAATTCCTGGTTGTAGATCTGGAATGCCTTCACTACATCCTAGCTGCCCATTCTGTATGGTTTCCTGTGCCTGAAGTTCTCTGGAATGGGGAAAAGAAAATAACACGTATGTAATAGAGCAGCTTACACAGGTGAATTAAAACCCAACCCAATATGTCTTTTTTCCAACACAGTTCCTTCATTGGGACACCTCTAATACTCATATCAGAATGTCTTTATCTAAACCCGACTGGGGTGCGTGAGAACTGAAGTAATACTGACTTGTTCATGACACTAACGATAACATAAGCTGTTAGTAAGACCCGGACTCAGTTTATTGCTCTGTCAGCATCTTGATGTTCTTTGGATCTCACAAGGCTGGGAGAAGAGGCTGACATACTATCATATTAGAACAATATTAAGAACCTATTTAAAATCACATAGATTCTTTAGAAAATTAATTCTGGTGATCTTCAAGTCTGTGGCAAATAACAGAGGGATCTTTTTGCTTCCCCAAACCTTGGTACTGTGGTCTTTGGCTTTCAGTGTCAGTTGAGTTAAATTGTATAGCTACAATATATAATATAGCTACAATTGTATAGCAACCCTATCTGTCGCAGGTCCTGTCCAAGTCTATCAAAATTCTGCCATTTAATCCAGCTCTTAACAAGCCTAAATTGTAAAAAAAAAAATAAAATTACTGTATTTCAAACCATTACTTGTGCTGAAGCTAGGAAACAATCATACCATGTCATACAAATCAAAGAGAACACATGAAAGAATGCTGGCATTATGAATACAGACAATGTTTGTACCAGCAATGCCCGTCAGTACCTCTGTATGCTGATGTGCTGACATTTTGAACACTGTCCTGGTTTTGCTGGGATAGAATCATAAAATCGGGTTTCTGTTCAGGAAAGCTGCATTTCTAAGACTGCAGCACCCGTTACTGTGAGAACAAAGTTGATAAGACACTTTGTTTCAGTTCATGGCCAGCCATGGTATGTGGCTTTCCATCGTGATTAAGGCCTCTAGCAGTCTTGAGATAGCCATGTGCTAAAGCTAGGAGAAGCGGCAGCCAAGACAGCTGACCCAAGCTGGCCAACAGAAGCATTCCACACCATAAACATCATGCTCCCTAGGGAGTCTGCTGAGAATGACTCTCTCCCTCAATGGCTGCCATCCCTGGAGGGTCTCGCCTGTCGCTCTGCTCCTGAGGCTTACTCTCCGTGTGCCAGAGCTCTGCCACTCGCAGTGTCCACCAACCAGTGTTCACTGCTGGGAGCGCACAGCTCGCGACCACTATCTCAGCTGAGTATAACTGTGTACTTAATATTGCTTTAGTATTAATATTAGTTCTATTGTTTTATTAAATGTGTTTCTATTTCAATCCATTTGAACCCACGAGTTTCCTTTTTTCCTCAATTCCCATTTCTCAGCTGAGAGTGGGTTTTCAGGGTATAAAGCAAATGCCTGCATTTAGTCCAGAGGTGGGCTAAACCAAGACAATATGTTATTAATTTTTTATATTCCATTGCCGCATAGGATATCATAGAACTAAAAAAGATACAGAAAAGGCAATAAGGGTGATCAGAAATACAGAACTCCTCTGTGAGGGAGACTTAAAGACCATAAGACTCTTTGCCCTGGAAAAGTTATGACTGAAGGAAGGTACAAAATACAGCTATTGAATACTACATCATATAAAAGCAGCCAAAGTAGTCTGGGCTCACTGTAAGTTTTTGCAAGAAAAGTTTGTCAAGACATTCGGAAGACCTAGTAACAAACCACAATCATTATGAGGAAATGGAATCTCTTCCACAATAATTTACAACTGCTTTGCAAGTAAGGAGCCACAAGCTTGCTGAAAGATCAGAAGGAGAACTACCAAACTAAAACGTATTGTATCAGTGGTATGAAACCCCTACCAAAAATCTGAGATAATTTTACTACACCATTTTCGTAAAATTAAGCTGTACAGATATTCAAGAATGGCAAATCAATACAAAAGGTTTAAAAAAAAAACACTATAGCATGATTATATTATGCAGACTTTGCAGCAATGGAGAAACAAGGTGAGGAATCAAATATCAGAGGTGGATCTATAGTACACTCTATGAGAACCAAGAGCCTCTACCTTCCATTGGCACTGCTTCCTCTAGACACAAATATTCAAGGAGCTTACCACCTATACCAAAATAGTCCTAACTCAGGATCTCTGAAGAGGAGCTTGAAACGTATGGTGGTTTATAACTAGCTGCGATATCATTTACATATCATTTCAAGAACTTCCCAGACCCCAAGTATCCTCCAAGAAAGAAAATCTCGAAGGGAAAGGAAGACAAGACAGACCCAAAGACAAGTCTAAAAGCTTTCAAACAGTGAAAATATTTCTTTTACAGATTCAGAAAAGGCAATGAGAAGGAAAATAGATAGTTCCTAGACAGTACTTTTTCTTTAAAGTGCATGTGTAGAAGAACAAGGCTATTAAGGGGAATAAAGTTAACATCTGCATCACTGATTATACTGCTATTTCACTACTCTTCACTTAAATTGAAGAAACCCCCAATATCTGTGTCCATCGTAGAGCAAAAAGACCACCGAATAAAAAAAAAGAATCAATTGTTTGGACTTCCTTATGAACGCTGGATGTCTTCTGAAATCAGGAGAAGCAATGGCACATGACTGTTTTTCACAAACACCAAAGAAGTCTGAGGCAGACTACTTGTAGGTTCAAGCCATTAAACATAGACTCTTACCACAAATGTCTTCAGCTCCTCCTGATGCTCTATATGTAGCCAATCACCAATAAAAAAAATCATGTAACATATTAAAAGACATTTAGAGCATGGAGCTTGGTTTCAGTCTTGCTATACATTGGTTCCTCATTCTAATTCAATATAAAAGATTACAAAATGAGGGAAGTTAAAAAGAAAATTGATAGATGTCTTGCAGAAGAAGCATCAGCTAACTAATTGACAAAAGTCTTCCGGAAAGAAAAGCTATATATAATTAAACAGTATGTGACCAGGCAATGCAGCAGTGAATTCTGTGGCAAAATATGAATTTAAATAATTATAAAATTACTGAAAAGGCACTAACTTTAGTAAAATTATTATGAAGGGAGAGCTATCATCTCTCAACAGATGGTTGGGAATAGGAGATAGCAAAGGTAAGAATGTAAGATAGCAGCCATACCAGCTCAGATCAAAGGTTCATCTAACCTGGAATCCTGTCTCCAACAGTGGCCAATAGAAGATGCCTGGGAAGAGTGTAAGAGTAGGGTATGCAAATAGTGGTATTTCCCCAGAATGTTCTTCCAGCATCCAGTAAGAGATCCTTGTGACCCGCCAAGGCTTCAAAGCTCTCTAAGAATTGGTATCCTTTCCTACTGAGTATATACAGGCCACCTGCTGTAGCAAGAGTTCCCCTTCCACCCATTTATAATACCTCCCAACAACAATCTCTCCCTGCTTTGGCCACAGCTAAAACTCATACCTACCACTACCCTGATCCACAAAGCTCCTTCTTTTGACAATAACTTATTATACATTAGAGAGGCAGAAAATATTACTGATATCTTATACATGAAAAAACACAACATAATTGAAAAAAACGCAACATCAGTAGGCAAAATGTCAAATATACAAGCTGAGAACTTCAAAGATGCCTTAATCAAATCATAAATTTTCAAATGGAAAAAGCACATGCAAATTTATAAGGCGTAAATGACAAAAGCCAGAGTACCCGGTCCTTTATCAGTCATAAGAATTACATATACGGCTCTTGAAATTGCAAGTTACAAAACCTTAGTATTTGTATTTCCCAGTGTGCTTCTATCTGCTATTGTGATGCACTGTGAATTGTATTCTTATGTTTACAGTTACAGAAGTAAGTACATTTTTCGTGCAAAGAATACTGCATTTTCTGGTACATGATGATAAAAGACATGAGGTATTTCCTGCTAATTAGGCTGAAGAATTTGAAACAAGACTACCTTATATCATATACTGGTGGTCTAAGGTCATGTGGACCATGAGCAAAGGCACAGTGAATTCCATTCTTCACACAGTGACCCCGGGCATCTGTTTCATGAATGCATGTTCCAGTCTTGTAATATCTGAGATGATACTTCCTTTCTGTATCCCCTGTTGTTCGATGCAGGTAAGGGCAACTACATAATAGAAAGAAGAAAGTTAGAGCATTGCTTTGAGTTTTGTTTTTAATAATTTAATTCTGAATTATGCTATATCTCTTATTAACTTGTAAAAAGTAACTTTGCAGGATTCTTCAAAGAACAATTGTCCCAAACAAACCACCATCACAGATTAGCTTAAAAATGAAAAACATTAAGCTACTTCTTAGTCTCTGCTGAAGCTATAACAATTTATAGCAGGCTGGCTCACAAAGACATTATTAATAAATCTAGTAAGCACTGCTGTAAGGAACAACATCATCTAAGCTAAGGAAATACATCTTCCATACTGATACAAGCTCAAATAATTTCCACACTACAAGGTAGAAGAATTTTTTTTTTCTTAATGTTATCGTCATCTAAAATCAAGGGGTACTTGATGCACAGTGATTTTTTTTTTCCTGTCTGTTTTTTATAGACATGGAACTTACTGAGCAACCTGAGGGGAAATCTAAAATTATTCTTCTATTAAAAGAGAACAATTTTTACATCAGCAATACATCTTTGTACATATACTAACCATTTTCAGACACAACTATGTGAGTTACAGTCTATACTTCAAAATGGCTAGCATCATGTATGGATTATAATTCCAACTACCAACAGTACACAGATTTTTAAAAAAGCACAATAATATACACACAGTGATGTCTGTTCTCTCCTGTTTCACTGTAATTAATTTTGGTCTCTGCTGGTTTTGAAAAAATATTAATCTCCAAAAACGACTTTCTCCCATCCCAAAGTAAAAAGAAACTGCACCAAAGAGGTTATAAAGTGATACAAACAACAAATGAGAAGCGCCTCAGAAATATTTTCCTTTGAATGGAGGGAGAACTGTGAAACACTACGCAAACTTTAACACTCATAAGGATTTATGCTGGCTTAAGCTTTATTTACTATATTCTAAAAAGGTTATCAAGAAACTAAACTAAATAAATGCAATTGTTTGCAAATATTTACAAGTCTCATATTTATATATTTCAATATATTTTTTCCTGCTGTGCTAAACACCTGCAGCTTCTGCTGACTTCCAGGAAGTGATACTGTTTATGATTTCTGGGAATAAAGTTGCTTCCTTGTAGGAATTTAAAACAAGCATTCTGTTAAACAAAATAAATGGGCTGCAGCTAGTGATTTGTACCTACCTTTTTAAATCCCAACAGAATTAATTAGTGGGAAACTAAGTATACTAAATTCAGTGCTACATCTCATTTTGTCAGTGTAAGATGGAGCACAGTCTACACTCAGGATGTGAAAGTAGTTCTTTCACACTTCTTGGCTCTACATGGAAAGACAGACAGGATGCAATCTTTGTTGGACCCATTATAGAGCTTCAGCTGAACTCTGTGAGAAATTCTTTGTAACATGTGAATAGCACTGGCACAGCCCTCCTGTTCTGCTAGAATTGATACTGATATGGAAAAATGAGAAAACCCACAAGAACCAATCAGATACTTTTGTCAGCACTAGTCCTGTACAGAACTCTAAACAAGAGGAAATGCAATCTGAGGATACATTTTTGTTATTGCTAACTGCCTAGAAGAATCTTTGCAGGGGTCAAATGTTTCCATTTTTCCAGCAGACTGTTCATTTCAAACTCCAATCTTTCACTCATACATGCACACCTCACAAAGGTGAGCATACTCTGTCATATTCTTATGCATAATGTTCACGCTTCCATTTTCATCTACTTAAGTTTTCTAATTTCTGTTGGAAACAAGAATTAAATGTCTTATGTTCCATGCAAGAAGTGTACAGGTGTTTACATCTCATTGTTTGTTGCTAAGTCCATGGTTCCTTATCAGAGGACAAACATTTTTGCTTAAATACCTGCAGTTTTTCCCTAGCAAAATTGCCTTATCAGTGGAGGTACTCCCAAAAACTGTTAAAACCTTCAATTATTTTTAAATTACTGTTTAAAAAAAAAAAGATAATTCAATGGAATATAGACATAGCTTGTGAGACAAGCTAGGCACAACTTGTGTATACAATGTGAGACAGGGAGAAATACTCGGGTCACAATTCTTCCCACAAAAAACCAACATGGATTCCAAAAACAAGCTGAGAAAGAAACATTAAGCTGTATCACAAGACTCTTACCTCTGCTAAATTAAACCTAGGTTTGTTTGCCTTAAGACTCAACATTTGTGCCATCAATAGCTAATGAAATCTGAATTTTATTGAAAACACAGCTTTCCTGCTGCACACTTTGCTAGCTGCCTGGTAAGTCCCATAACAGGTGAAGTCCTCCTTCAGAAACTAATAAACTGCTTTAATGAGGCTATCCAGTGTGACTGGGACAGTTTGTTATCTGAATTTTGTGTAAGACTTGTAAAGAACTAGATAAGGGCTAGTTCTAAAGGTGACTCAGGGAGACTAAGCAGCATACAAACCTCAAAGAGCAAAAACAACAGAATCAATTTTGCATGTCTATGTTTTACAAAAAATGTGCTATTCATGCAATAATACATTTGCTATTAACCACAGACATCTTGATCAGCTGTAGCTCATCGTAGGATCAGTAGTCAGAAAGGCAAAATAAAATAATAAACCTAATAATAACCTAAATAAAATAATAACCTAATAAAACCTAATAATAACCTAAATAAAATAATAACCTAATAAAAGCAGCTTTTAGATGGTAGATAGTACTTCTTCATGCATAATATCAAACTAAGCTAATGCACTGAAATATGCACTGAACAGATGTTCTGCTCAACCCTTAATGAACTAGAGGGATGTTATATCTTACCTTCACTTTATTAATGAAATATTTTAATGAAGCATAAACTGTTGTAATACATAGCTTTAAACAAGACCAGTATTTTGATGTAAGATGGCTGATTTTAATTATCATCAGATTACATGGCTGCAAACTAATAAACTTGTTCTTATTTACCATAGTTTGGTACTAAGGTTGTTCAGATATCACTTATTCCTTAGGAACAGAAGTTGTTCCCAGGCAGAATAACAAGTCTATTTCATGGCCCAGATTTCTACAGCCATCACCCAGCTTAAAATAACTGTACTGAATCCTAACTTAGTAATTACGAATCAGTAAAGAACATCACTCTGTATTTTTAAGTTCTATTGGAGCCTACACACAACATTTAACTACTGAAATCAGCTTTGTTTTCTGCAACCGGATCTCACAAAGTAAAATTGTCATTACATTATTCAAAGTAAGTACATGTACATACCATGAACCAGAACATACGTTCACAAAAAGTTAAAAGGGTAACTGATTACTGAAATGTATATTTACTTTTCACACTTCCTAATTCACATCATAAACATTCCAAAGATATACTTTAAGAATAAAACAGTTCCAGTTTAAAGGGTAACGCCAGATGTTCTTAAGTGTACAATAACAACTACACAGTTCTATTTCTGTTCAACCTTGAGGCACTGACATATTTTTATCCTATGATTACTTGAAGTGCTCTTCCGTAGTAGGCTTCTGTCATTCATCCACTCTTAGAGCAGTCTTACATTACAGACACTAACATATCCAAAATAATCTTCTCTTTTAGAACCTACCATCAGTTGACTACAATGGTTGAAAAACACATCAGATAAAAAAAATTATCACGTCTATCCTTACTTGTGAAATTGGCAGAAACACTATTCACTGCTCAAAATATATGCCTCTAACTCTGCAAATAATCTAGTCTTTCTCACAGGTCCTTCCTTCGAACAGATTGTTTTAATTTGCTACCCTTACAAAAGCCCTTTCTTAAACAGCTTTAAAATTTTGGGCTTCCTTTCATTCCAAGTTGAACTTTGGAAAGAAATATCACTGTCAATCCTGGGTGAAGCCAACAATTTCTACTTTAACTCTCTTGAAAGTATGTTCCCGAGAACAATTAATGGGTGTCTTCACTCTACCTTTCTTGCTAGTTCTCTACGAACTCACAAGCTACATTAACCTAACTGTGTATTCAGATGAGCAGAACACAGACATAGATAAAAGTCAAAAAAAGTACCAGTACATTGTCACAGATAGCTTAAAAAGAAGGTGTCCTGGCACTACTGTTTACAACCTATTTCTATAAGAATTTCAAGATGCACCAAATAAAAGGCTAAATTTTAGGCAGAAGACAAAACGGGGTCAAAAAAATACTCTTTTGCCGTGTTCTGAAATGGGAATGCTGCCACACTGTAAGCATGTCCTCAGAAATGTTGGTGTTTTCCTCCATTTTTTGTTCCTGCCACTACAGACATGCTTTGGAGTCTTCCATCTTTAGGAAAGTTAACTTTGACTTCTCTTGCCTTTCCCAACTTACAATAGTTGACTGCCATTTCCAGCCACCAGTTCTCAGGATCAGATCTAAAATGAGGCCTCCACAGTTCAGCTGAAACTTCTCTCTCTCTCTCTTAATGTCTCCAATAATCTTACCTTATAACTGAGTCAAAGAAAACAGACTCCATTGTCTCTACTTACATCTGTCTTAATTTTCTTAACTTACTCTGCTTTACTCAATTTTTCTCCTCTTGAGACATTGGTCTCCTTTGTTTATGGGAATTCAGTTATGTTCACATTTTCCTCTCAATCCCTCCTGCACTGTGTTTTCCAACTTCAACATTCTCTTATGCCTCTGGTGAGGGATCTCACACGACTCCAACCTTGGTCCCTGCACTTATCCTTCTACATGTGGGCAACTTCACTGCAAAACACAAACCTGAAAACCACCACCTCTTTGCTGATAATTTCTAAACCTATCCATTTAATTCAATCTGCAAGCACGACATGCTAAAACAGAGGTCTGAATCTCACTACTGGTCTTATTTCTGGTAAGTCCTCTGCCCTTCCATTACAACAGACAATATAATCACCATTTGTCATTTAGGCTCCTAACCAGGGAGTAATCTTCAGAGTAAGCTGCAGGGGACCACCTTTCCAATTGCAGCAAAAAGGTTTCCATCTCACATCTCAGTTACTGAAATATCTCCTCTTATTTGCTTCTAACAATTCAATCTTGCCCAGATAATACCCTTTTAAAACATTGCTTCATTTTTCCTCCTTTAGAATCAGTACCTATCACTCAATAATGAAAAGGTCAATTTTTGTCCCCAGCCAATCCATGCAATGAGCATCCATTATCCTCATTTTTGATTTTCAAAGAACTGTCCATGCTGCCCCAGGATTGACAGAAGCGCTTTACAAACACCTGAAAAGGTGATTAACTGTTCTCTTTTAAATCACCTCTCAGAGACATTTTTTGCTGTTTATATTGCTTAGGCACAGTACTCAATATTGTCACACTGCCTAATGCATTTTTGTTGTTTACCTTCTATTTTCTCTGTCATTTGGTTTGTAAAGCCTCTGGGAAAAAAACACCTTTTTCTTCTGTGACTACAGCCTATAACACAAAAGACACCTGATCCGTGACAAGTGCTGCTATACACTACAGCAATCAAAATAATTAATCTTCAATTTTTAAAACAAGTGACCAACATAACTACATATTTCCTGGCTGTTTCCCTGCAAATTTTTGTTGTCTTTGCTTCCATCACTGCAGATGAAGGTAGCTCCTCTGACATATGACCACAATATACCCAGCTCACCTATACATACCTGCCATATTGTACCATTTGCTCATTCTCATCTCTACAAAGCTTCTAACCCTCCACAAGTTCACTGAAGACCCCTGCTAGCCTTTACCTAGAAAAGACACATATCCATGGAAATGCAAACACTAACACTGAACTCCTTCCTTTGCTTTTTCTTACTGGAAGCATCACGAAACTGTCATTGTCCTCTACTACCCACCAATCTTCACAAAACTTAAGTAAGTTTAAAATTTTGATCCCACCTCTACACAGTACGGTTTGCACCTACTGGTCAATTTCAAAATTGCCAGGAGAAAAAGGAGGCACAACTGAAAAAAAAAAAGGTGAAGCAACAATACTAGCACAAATGTGCAGGAACAATACTATCAGAAACCTAGTTTATTATGTTACGCTTTAAAGATAGTCACAATGCAAAATCATAGTTCCAATTCTATGACAGCCTAAAGAATACATGCTTATATAAAAGTATATGTGCCAAAAACTGACGAATCACTTACAGAAATCTGTTTTCAAATAAACTGCAGCATGATTCTATTCATTGTTTTCACTAAGGAGAAATTAGCATCTTTCTTTAATGTCACTGATAATACTACAAACACCTAGGACTGAAAGAAATCACTTACTCATCTCCATCTGGGCAGATTCCTGTAGTCTCATCATATTTTGTACAATAAACATCTGGACTGTAGTTAAAAGTCCCATCACGCCTTCGTATAGGTCTACGACGACGCTGATTTAGGAAATGCCAATGAAAACAGGTAAATGGTCTGTGCTGGGTACACTTGTGCTGCAAAAATAGGGGGCACTGCTCTGTCCTAAATTCCTTTAGATACCTAAAAAAATTAAACTGTGTTACAAGTTTATCTTATTGGAGGCACATTTTTACAGTATTAGCAGGGCACTTGACAATTCGGTGCACACAGCCCATGAAAAATTGTACAAATGTACCTGCATACAGGTTTAGCTCCTATGCACAATTTACTGTGTAGCTGTTGAATACAAGTGACTTCATTTTTTATGACAGAAGCATCACTAATAACATACAGTGGAATAACTGGAAAATTATACTATGTTTTGTAACTAACTAAAACCAAATAAATACATTAATTTAAAAAGCACACTATTTAGAATATTGTCCTAAGTAAACACCAGAGATTATAAATCCAAGAAGTTACTTGAATGAGCATTCATATTGCTTGCTACCATACAAAATAGTCCTACAAAGGCCATTTTAGCTAAATACCACATCTAATTTCAACATTAGTCCTTAATCACAATATTCCCAGAATGTGGACACATTATATAGAAAGCCAGGGGGTTAAAAGAGGTATATGAAAGTTATAGGCTACTAGGGGACTTCAGCAAACTTATTTTAGCAACTGTAACGTTTGTGTTGAGACAGTCTGGGGTCTTTGAAGGTTACTTAGGTGTTACTAAGACAGCTCTTCATTAGCATGAAGGGCACAGAAACTAGCTAGGAAGTCTGATACTTATTTCCACTTTCTTTCTTAATCCATCAAGATCATACCAGACTGGACACTACTGTGGTATTTGTCAAAGGATATAAGATAGCACTTCTTCCTGTCTCATTTTATAGCTCTATTAGCAAATTTAACAAGCTCATTATGTTGCTAAAGTTATGGAGTATTTGCAGAGGAAGGGGAATATGGAGGCTTTGCAGAAGAACCTTATTGTTCCCAGAGATCTCTAAAAGGATGCAGGATGTAACAAGCTATAGGGGAATTGAAGATATAGAGAAAGGAAATAATTAGAAGAGGAATAAAGGACATCTTTTTGTTCTCAGTTGCTTAAATTGGCACATGGTGGATAAAATGACACAGAGATATGAAGCATGTCTTTAAGATTAGAGAAGAATCTCTAAATGATCCAGTACTGTGGCAAGGTGGGGGGGGTGGGGAGGAATAGAAATTTTGGACCTTAAGAGCTGTAGGACATGCTGTAGCAGTATCTAGGTAAGTAGCTACATTCCTGTGGTCTTTCTGAGTGCTGGAAACATGACATTACAGAAGCGATGATATGGGGGATGAGAGTGAAGGAATATCACAGTTAAGTGATAAATTATTCTGCATTTGTGGGGAGCACATAGTCCTACATGAGATGGGCTATCAGTAGTGCTAGGGGGCTGCAGGGACTTTATACACGGCATCTGAAGAAAAGGGTAGGCTTGCAGAGAGGATGGCGAGGCACATGGGAGCTGCCTTTCAGTAAGGGAAGGTCTGCAAAAATTGTCACAGAAACGTCCCAAGGAATCGAGCTGAGGCTGGCTACGCAATGCTTAGAAGTGGAAGAACTGCGGTCCTAGCTTGGAAACGGCGGCTTCGGAGTGCGAGAGGGTGCTGCGGAGCTCGGGATACCGCGGACGATGCCGGCGGGTAACAGTGCGCACCAGAGGCACGACCGTGGGAGCAGACGGAAGGCGCCGAGAACCGCCG
>NW_010556870.1:0-15468 GCF_000687285.1 Phaethon lepturus
GCACCGTTTCCGTAAGATGCAGCGAGGAACAGGAGATCAGGTTATTTTTATTTTTTTTTTCTTTAAAGGTGTAAGATAACCGAGATGCCGAATGCCTGTCTTTCTTCTAGTGATGGCTTGGAGTTAAAAACCACGTAGATCTTGATATGCAACCTAAATTTGGCATCAGGAAATGGGAAATTGCATCTTTAAGCAGAGTACAATCAAAAATGAATTACAATAAATCCTATATAATTGCATAGGTCATTCTCTTTAATGAGATTTTATTAACCTGACTGTCAAGCTTTTGAGTCAGGCAGATATTTTATCTTCTTCAACTGATAAAAGTGTCAGCTATAAACCACCATATAAATATTCATAAATCTACACATCTGTGGCAGCCTATCAGCATCATTCTTTTGGACATTAAAAGCATTCTAATTACTTTCTGTCTAGCAGAGCTGAAATGCTGCCTGTTATAGTATGTGCTTGGCAGGCATGATTGCTTTTGTTTGCCATCACAAATAGCAGCATCCTATTTTATATACTGATGGTCCAGAATATATTCAGGGTTTGACTGAACAGGATGAATATTATGAAGCACCATCTGGTTTTGATAACATCGGGTATATTAACTCATCTGTTAATTTTTGACACATCATTGATTTATTTATTTAGAAAAATTGGATCCTGTTTTGGTATGTTGCTGTTTGCCTTTGTAACAAATGTGATGACATTTCCTTACTAAACAGGGAGATATGCTAGTTAATAGGATATATGGCTATGTTTTAATGCCTATTTTCGCTCAGAAGCAGACATGTACTGGATGAATTTATCATGTCTTGTTACAAATAATTCAAGTACTTTACCAAAAAAGTTTAATACTTGAATAAATTAGCCTGAACATTCACGGCTCTGACGCATAGTCCTGCAATCTGTGGCAGAAGGCCATGCTTTCTATTTTCTTGAAATTACTTCTTATTTTAAATGCCCAAATGGTGGTATTTCAGGATTTTTTGTGGCCCACAAGTAAAACACTGCTGATAAATGTGACACATTTCTTTACAGAAGCAGATTACGCCATGGAAAACACTCAGCTGTCTGGTAGATGATATACGAGGCCATACTCACAGCAGAGCTCTCTGGGCTTTGATGAGCAGAAGTTTGGACTGTCTCCTGCTCCTGTAGACTGAACTAACCAGGAACTAGAGCAGGCTTTAAAGTTTCTTATTGATTTCAGTCCTCTGCTAAAAAAGATAGCTAAGGAACTGCTGTTCATGCACTGAAGTTCTGTGAAGTCGCTGTCCTGTCACCTGCACATCCAGGCTTTACTTTTACTTTCGGTTCCTATATGAGACCCAACATACCCTTCTCTCAGCTAAGACTTTTGAGTACCGAGCAAGACAGAACAGGACAAAACAAACCCAAAACTTGCTACAGTGTGCCGAAGTGGGATTTTGTACAAGTTGTTACCAGAGGCTAATAAAGCAAGGGGCAAGGTTTAGACCTCCTGGGTATTGTAATCCCTGAGGTAGGGGTGTTGTGCTGAGCTATGCGCCTGTCCTTCCTGCTCGGTGATGGAGAAACACCGGGCGCCTTGCGCTGGAGGAGCCATAGCACGGGTAAGCTGAGCAGGAAGCTGTCGAGGGTGAGCTAGTTGGGACCTTGAGGCTGTGTGTATGTGGAGTACTTTCATTCCCTCATCCAAAGCCCTGAAATCCTGTTAACAAATGCGTGAGACAATTTAATAGCTCAGGCTGCCGCTGGGGAAGCAGAGCTGGGGTTTTGCCCCTGGGGAGTGGGAGCATTTGCTTTGCGCTGTGCCCAGCACCCACCGGCTCTCTGGCTGCCCGGCTCCTGCATTCCCACCAGCGGCAAGGGGCACAGGCTGGGCCCTTTCCAGAACACTTTTTAGCCAGAGGTTCATCTCCCGAGTGGTGGGTGTTGTAGAAGTGGGAGGATCCTTCCTCTGCTGCAGGGCCACTGGGTTGTTCTCCTCAAGGCAGACAGTCGCCATCCATGACTTGCAGTTTTCCTACTCGGCTTAGCCATACCACTTGGCGGGTGCTTAGTTGAGTTAAGAGGTGGAGGGCTGCAGATCACAGTTTTGTAGGGATACCCGTTTCACAAGTTTCAGAGCTCCCTCCCTTTTTGCTGGTGCCTCTTCACTTGTGTGGAGCAGTGAGCAAGCTGGCTGGTAAAACACCGTTCCTGGGATATCTAACTGTGCTAGCAACTTAAACACTTAATGCAGTTCTTAAACTTCAGGCATGACATTTCTGGCCCCTTGGGATTCGGAGCACCAAGTTTGCTTTTGAGAACAGGCACCTAAAACACAGCCACAAGTAAGGATGCTTCCATGTTTTTGAAGCTTTTCATAATGGTTAGAGCTCTTGCCAAAATTGAATGTTTTTTTCCTCAGTCCCTTTCTAAGAGACCACCATGGCCTCCGGTCTCCAGAAGAATTGCGGGAAGAAGGGTTATGGGAAGGAGGAGAAGCGGGTATTCTCCACCCTGTGCCATGGTGAGGAAAGATCTAGCTCGAGATCCCATCTTGTAGGGGAAAGATCCTGCATGAGAAATGTCATCTTACGACAAGAAGTGTGGAGTTGCACTGCAGCACGAGCCTTCTCTCTCCTCTAGTAAATAGTAGTTACTCTGACCACTGCTACTGCAGAGCAAGCCACACAAATGGATGCATTCAAAGCACCAGCAGATACCCATTTTCTCCTGTAAAATATTAGTTCTTTATGAGTCTATTCAGATTTTCCTGGTATGAAAAGAATGTTTATCTTTGGTAGCATTTACCTTAAACAGTATAATAGTCCAGTAAAGAAACTCTTTTTCCTTAGGAAAGCGTGATGCAGATCTTACAGTGTGCCTTAAAATTTAAGAGAGGCTTTCATGGAAAGGAGAGAAAGAAGAGCAGAGCTTAGAGGTGTTATTCCACTGCCAACAACCTGGCATGTTTAACAGAGCCAGTTAATCAAGCTCTATCATGTCCAGAGGAAGGTTTTTAAGTGAACAGAGAAGGTGAAGATCATCATTTTGGCCTTAACTGAGAAGTTGGAAACCCTCATCTGGACGTAGATCTGTCAGATCGGTACAGAAATGGACAAACACTTGTATCACTGTCTTGGTGATCTTTGTGTAAAATGCCCAAGAAAGCATTGCTTAGTCAGGATGGGAGGTGTCAAATGCTCTCAATTTTTGTGACTCAGGCATAGGTGTTTGCAGCAATGTTCATATCTAAAAACATAATGACATAGTCTGTATGCATGGACAAAGCCATTTGTGGGGTACGGAGCTGCTGCCCCAGGATCTGAAGTAATAATAATATGATAATAATCCAACAAATCAAGAAATAGAAATCAGCAGGTGAGAGGACTGAAACACTGCAAGGTGAAGAGTGAGATGATTGAAATTGCTAAGGGACCTGGACTTCCGCATCTTGCTGAAAATTAAATAGCAATGAATACATTCCCTGCAGGGGAGAATGTGTGGTATTCAGACCTGCTCAACAGTTTAAAAGACTTTTTAAGCCACCTGCCCAAGATTACAAAGGAAACTATGGAAAAGCCATGACCCGAATCCAGAGCCATTGAGACCCAACACAATGCTTTATTAATAAAGCTGTCTGGTCTAACTACTGAAAAGATCTTCAGGTGTAGGAAAAGCTGATGTTATACCTGCCAATCTTTCCAGACATCTTTTCTGATGCATCGGTGTAAGTCATTGGGTTGGGTTTCAGAAGTTTCCTCTTATAAAGCCCTGCTTTTAGTCTGGCAGTTGGATAGCTAAGAAACCTCGTGGTTCAGCATCGATGAGAAAAGATGTAAAGATGAATGCTGTATCTGGGCGTTGGTACCTGATTTGCCATATGATACTATCTTCTGGTTGCTTGTGCTCTTAAATAATCTAGTTAGGAATACTTATACTTTTGGCAGTGTAATCCTGCCCTATTAGCACTCTATGGGCCTGATCTGGCAAGTCCACCTCCAGGCAAAAGCCTAGTCAAAGTTGATAGAAGTTCTGTACAACTAAAGACTGCGGGGTCTGAGACATTAGAATTATATGATTGTGAGCGTCATAATAAGGAAAAGGAATATCACAATAAGACTTTCAAAAACTGTTTACACTGGTTTAGTCCAGTGAAGTCATTTCAACAATCTTCCTTTCCTAGCAAATATATACATTACATTAAATCAATTAAGAATCACAGATCAGTGATTATTCAGTAGTGGTCACATAAAAACAACTTTTTGTCATGTCTTAGTGATTAGGCATTGTGCAGTGCTTGCATTTCTAATTACAGTCATAAAAGCTGAAATCCCAATTTCTGTGATACATGGTAAATGGGCAGTGTCTGTTTTTATTTTTTCTCTTCATCACAAGAAATTGCTGTAGTTGTTATCGTTCTCATTGAGGGTTGTTCAGGCTCTGGGTACGTGTACCGTTACTGCTGTAGAAGTTGCGTCAAAGTGGTACCCACTTCAGCACAGAGCCAGATGTTTCCAGAATGTGTGCTGAGAGCATCCTTTGCTATTGCTGCCCAAAGGTACCCACAAAAAAAAAAAATTCGCAAATTTTTCTGCTAGCATATTCAAAATAGCTCTGCTTTGTCATGACTTTCATTTGTGTATCTTTGAATATGGGTTAAAGTTAAGAAAAAACCAGTAATTGCTGTTATTGTGTCTTTGTAGTAGATCTGATACTGAACTGAAGATTAAATCAATACTGTCATTTCTGTATAAAATTTCAGTTACGTTTTAAGCCATTATCACAGTCAATGTGCCTAATGTATTCAATTTTGCAACAAAACTAATCATTAATTTTATCTTTACTGATGTTAGTGTGTATTATAGCATTCTTCAAAACTATATTTGAAATGTCAGGTTACTTTTTTTCTGTATTTTAGGAGAAACCATAATATTAGAATAACATCTCTTATACTAATCTAATCCCTTTTCAGTTGTTTCATTCATATTTTGTCCCTTTGCAAGAAGGATACAGAAAGAATGAGTAACTGTTTTGTCAACAGGGACCATAATGATTAACATACAAACAGTAAATATGACTTCAGGTCTGGAATCGGATTATAGGATTAAAATGAATGAAAAAACTGCTCTGTAGTAGGATCACAAAGTTCCAATCAATATCATCCTGTAATAATTTTAAAGGGAAAAATGTGGGAAGGAAAGAAATAAGGCGGAGAAAGGACAACTTGAAGTTGTTAGTGAACCTTGAGTTTCTCGGTTTTCTTTTGGTTTGTCGGTAGGTCCCAGCGAGAAAGCTGCAGTGTCACCGGGGCTCCGATCTTTTCGTTTCTCTTACGTCTGTTGCGCTGGGTGACTCTGCGCGTGCATTGTCGGGGTTGAAGACCGCTGGCCTTAGGCTGATGCAGTAGAAGGGACGGAGGGACAGCAGGTCGGGAGGCTGCAGAGCGGCTGCCACCGGCACCCGTGTGCGAAGAGGCTGGCAGCGCCCGGGCGTTTCTGCCCTTTTGAGCTTGTAGTGTGGGCGGAGGGCGTCGCTTGACGTTTTGGGTCAAAGATGCATCGGAGAAACCTGCCCCGGTTCGCCTGAGCCCATCTACAAAGCTAGGATGTGGTGCGACTCGTTGGCGCGGGAGGCCGACGGCAAGGGTGCTGGAAGCGCTCTTGGGGCCAGGCCAGCCCTTCGCGTGCCGGCAGGCTCGCCCCGCGTGGCCCCGGGCAGCCTCGTAGCCCGGTACGGCGCCTTCGCTTACTCCGTCCCCTTCGCGTCGCCGTTCTCACGGCTGAGTCCTCGGGAGATCGCATCCTGGGGGCTTGTGCCGGGAAGAACGTGTTTCGTGTTGTGTCGAACGCTCGGGCTGCGTTTGAGGCTGAAAGCATTTGTATGCTGCTTCAGCCCTGCCCTCGTTTGCAGAGGTCTGGAGGATGGTAAAAATGCAGATTAGCGTTGTTTCAAATAGTCTTCAGGCCAGCTGCACTAACCTTGCTATCAAGTACTGTTTCCACCAGAAGGCGTGTCTTCTGGATCACGGAGAAGTACCGTGAGAAGTGCCACCTCTTAAAGGACTGAATTCTGAACATTTCTGTTCTTTACATATTACCAGTGTGCTGAGGCTATGTTTTCGTCTCTAGTGATGAAGTTGAGATAGACGAAGGTCTGGGGTGCTTAGTCTCATGCATCTGTAGCAGGTTGTCTTTTCAAAAGCAAATGCATTTGTCACTTTCTAAACGTCAAGCCTGCCTGAGAAGAGCTCTCCAAAATTGGCAGTGCTTAGATCTACCAGTCTTTTTTTTTTTTATCCCATGCAAAATGTTAGTTACATCTTTTTAGGCACCTAGAGGAACTCGGCTATGAATAAGCTACATTTTTGTTTAAAGGCATTATTTTTGCACTGTTTTTACCAGGGAACCTAACAGGTCATACCATAAATCAGAGGCAAGCATCTTGGTTGTTTTCCATCTGGGTCCAAGAACTGTTACAGCAGCTTGACTCTTACATACATAGACGTTCAGAAATGAACCATCCTGCTATGGAGGTGTAGGATGTAGCTGCTTTTTGCTCCCTGAGACGTGACACCTCCTGTCATTAGAGACAAGACATCCTTGGAACAGAAGCAAAGTCCATAAAATTGGGGATGGGGTGTCGCTTGAAGTGTCCCATGCTCAATATCAAGTGCAGCAAAGATGAAAGGGGGGAAAAACAAGGCTTGGAAGCCTTGTTGGAGAGGAGCAGTGGATAGGACAAAGGTGTAGTGCGAAGTCCTGCAAATATGTACAGGCAATGCCCACCAGCAGCTTGAAATAGCCTTCTGGAGAAGCACTTACTTGAACTTTTACTTATAGCAAATTGGATGGAATTTGTATTTTCTTCCCCATTTTCCTGTCTTAATGCATCTGAAATAAGATGGCAGTAAGCAGTGACTATCATCACAATGCACTTCTGATTAACAGCAAGGGCACAAGGGCACTCTCAAAATAGAAGCAAAGTCGGGATTGTTTTAAATCACAGTGTTGCAGAAGTATTAAAGCAGAAGCCGTAATTCTGATGTGTTCAGAAATAAAATGCATGCTACTGTAAACCATTGTGTACATTCATCTAGCTGCTACTGCCTGGCATAACCTTTTGCATTAGGTTTCTGTGATTCATCTTTTCTTTTGTTTCAGAGAGTCGAATGATTCTGGATGCCTTTGCCCAACAATGCAGCCGTGTTCTAAGTCTCTTAAATTGTGGTGGAAAACTACTGGACAACAATCACTCTCAGTCCATGATTTCTTGTATAAAGCAGGAGAACCCAACTTATAGTGAAAGACAAGAGCAATGTCAGCTTGGGAAAATGGTCCATAGTCAGACGTCAGACATTTTAGACATAGAGATGCAGTATATGCAAAAGAAACAGCAAACCTCAGCCTTTCTGAGAGTTTTTACTGATTCCCTTCAGAACTATTTGCTTTCTGGGAGCTTCCCTTCTCAGAACACCTCATCAGTAAATGATTTTAGCCATTTGGCAGATGTGGATCCACTTTCAACCTCTCCAGTGCACACTTTAGGTGGATGGACATCTCCAGCAACATCTGAATCTCATGGTCACCCATCATCTTCTACACTTCCAGAGGAGGAAGAGGAGGAAGAGGAAGAAGGTTACTGCCCTCGATGTCAAGAGCTAGAGCAGGAGGTAATTTCATTGCAACAAGAAAATGAGGAACTTCGTAGAAAATTGGAGAGCATTCCAGGTAAATAACCACCTGCCATGTAATATTGCTAGTCAGTGATAAAAACAGTTTGGGCAATAGTTTAAGTTCTAGTTGTCTTTTAAGGTTGTAGTCATAGTAATCAAACACTGGAATTTGCCTCCATCCAAAATTCCTATAGCTGTGCCCACTGGAAAGTTACCTGCTGATACTCATCCGTACGAATTGTGAGCTCTAGACTAATAAGCTGTGTTCAGGATGGGATGTACTTGTAATCCCAAATTCCAAACATCCGATGATTTGTCTTGGTAATTTCAAACATATGCTTTTATATACCTAATTATCTGTATTGGTTTTTAAGTGATATTGCAGCTTATAAACTTAATTCCCTTTTGGGGCTCCTTTTTTGGTTACTTAAAGGAACTATTCAAAGTTAGGTCCATACTTTTAACCGTAATAGATTTGGCTTTTACCTTGAACAGTATCTCTTTAATTGCTGATAGCTTAGTGAGAAGCATAAATACGTCTCCTCCCATTCATCTTCAAATAATACCCAAAAAAAAGCTTGGCAACAAGTTCTCCAGTTCAGCAATACCAAGCTGCCACTGTGGGAGAGAAAGCAGACAGAAGAACCTCATCTAATAGAAACCCTCTCTGTGAAAAACTTCTCTTGCACCTTTAAACTTAGGACTTCTCGCTGACATACTTGAAGAGTGATATCAGATGAGAACAAAGTATCTTGGACCCATACCCTCTAAACTTTAAGCACAGGCAAAAATGCACCTCAAATGATAATACTAAAAGCAAACTGGAATTTAGCAAGGAAAATAAGTATACAACACACTTATGACACATCTATAAATGCTAGGGAGCTGCACCTTTGCTAGCTAAAGTTTGAGGTGCTTAGGGTAGATTCATGCAAAGTTAATTGAACTAATCCCTAAATAGCAGAAAAGCGCAGGTAATTTAGCATGGGCTACAAGAGAGAAAATACTCCATAGCTGCTAAGGAAAAAGTAAAAGTAAGGAAAAAGGCAGTGACCAACTACTGCCCTAATATGTAGGTGCAGCTGCAAAATCTGAGCAAAAAGCAAGCAGCAGTATTCCTAATTCTTGTCCCCATCTATCGATGATGTAGTATGAATTATTTGCATTACGTTGTGCATTGGTCCCTAGGGGTACCAGCAAATCCCATAACTAACATTGTTCATTGCAGAGAAGACCCAAAATTTAGACTTATTTCTGCCACCCCTCCCCAAATCTGGAGTCACCGTAACTCATACACTTTCACCGGATTCAGTAGTGGTTCGTACATTATGTGGAAACACTGTGTTACGAAGGGAATCGTGGACTTCAAGTCCTGTTGAGTCCTAGTTTCAGTATAAGACCAAAAATGATCATTAAGGTCTATAATCTGACCTGCAGCTTTCATTCAATCCCTCGTATCAAACCCAGTAATCTTTCTTTCTTTGACTAAAGCACAGTTTGCATTTGAGTCAAGTAATATCTCAGAAGGCCTCCAGTCCTGAGTTGGAGACTCTGGTAAGCAGTGACTGTACCTCTTACCCTGACACTTGACTCCAGTGGTTAATTACACTGCTGAAAATGTGTGCCAAATTCCCTGCCTGACTATCTGAAATCAGCTTCTAGTCATTGACTTTTATGCTTTGCTCCACTAAATTAAGTGCTGTATAGGACTGGGTGCTTTTTCTGGGTGAAGGTACCTACAAATTGAAAGCTGATTTAATTTTCATCTTAGATAAACTAAGCAAACAGAGCTGTTTAAAACTCCCCAAATGAGTTGAATCCTTCTTTGTAGTTCTTTTCTCACCTCGACTCATTTCTTTAAAATTTGGGCACTATGAATATGTGCAATATCTTCGTATCTGCCTGAGCAAAGGTGAATAATCTCTTTGTTCCCACCCGCGGTTGCCCTGGTCATTTGGCCAGCATTCTGTGCACATTTCTTCATAAACATACACACTTTGAATTTGGCTGTGTCCATGTGCTAAGTGATCCAGATTGCTTTGGCTGCCCTGTTTTCCCACTGTTTGCTGGTTTACCAATTTCTGCATCATCCAGAATTGTTTTTTTTAATTGTTTTTAAATTAACTTTGTGGTTCTGGTTAGAAATGTTGAATGATATCGAGGCTGCCATCAGTCCCTGTTGAGCCCTGCTAGAAACACATCTATTCATGATGATTCCCCCAGTGACAGATACTTGAGGTGTCGGTAGCACGTTATTAATCCAGGTATGCTCTAGTCTACTGATGTTGTGTGTTGCTGCTTTTGCAATCAGTTAACTCATGGTAGTAAGTTAAATGCCCTTCAGGAGTCTACGTATATTACATCTGCTCAACCCAACTTTTTCAAGCGAAACTGTAATCTCATCAAAGAATGACAATCAGGTTAGTCTGACAAGATCCACTTTCCATAAGACCATTTTGGCTGGCGTTAATTATATTCGTATTCGTTAGTTCTTAGTCGATTGAATCCCGTTGCGATTGCCTGTATTTTGCTAGGATTAATGCCAGGCTAAGCAGCCCGTGTTTACCTGGGTCATCACAGTTACCCTTCATCCCACTCTAAAAGAGAGAGAAACATACATAAACATAGTCCTTTTTCACCCCCCAGGATTAATGAAACACCTTGTTAGTGGTGTATCAAAGGAAGCAAACATAAAATAAATGTGCAAGGATGTGTGACTTCATCAGCCAACATGAAATCATCATCAGATGCATCTGCTGCTGTCTGGGTGACATATACAGATAGGTCTAAAGTGACCCATGTGTTTGGGGAAGCCACAGAAAGTGCCCTCTGATTTTGCTACGTGGTAGGACAGAGGTCTGAGCTCCCTGGGCAGTCCCACAGCCACCACTGAGCAAGGTTAATCAAAAATCGGCTAAATGCAGTGTCTGTCTCCAGTGCTGATTTTGCTCCAAGGAGCTTCTGCTACCAAAGAAGCTGGCAGAAATTTTAGTGGGACTTGAAACACCCAACTCTGGATGCAAACAGGCGCAATGCTCATTGTCTGAGCAGGGCTTTTTTGCCAGTCAAGACGTGTGCCTCAGGAGGGAGCCAGAAAGCCCCCTGCAGAGGGTGTCCATGTGGTTTGCCACCATCTATCACATCAGAGTCATCTTGGAGCACGACGTTTCTTCCTCGCCTGTTCATATGCCTCACGCTGGACGTCCGATGGGCCGGGCAAGGCGGTTAGGGCAGGGGAAGAGCGACCGTGAAAGCTAGGTGAGCGTGGGGGCTGCCATACTGTGCCATCAGGCTGCTGAACGAGCAGTTTTTGACTTGGTGGTTTTCCCACTCATCCTTGAGGGAGCTGGGCCAGAGCTGCTGGGTGAGGCTGGCCGGGGACCCCGCGGGGCGGTGGGAGACGTGCAACATGCCCTCCCCATGGGTGCTGAGGCTCCCACTGGCAACCCTGTCAACCGAAGATAAAAGCACCAACCCCTCCCTTCTGCTCTGTAACCATCTATGAATCGTTTTATCCTTTTCCTGAAATACTTTGCATTTATTTCTTTTTTTACTTTCCATATGCAAAAGCCCTTTTAAAATCCATGAGAGTTTGCGGTCTAAAAATAGTTATCGCTGTGCATCTCTGCCTCTAGCTCTGCAAAGCACCATTTGCATGGCTCCCGAAGAGACTACCGGGAAGAAGAGTGTTTTCTCAGCAGATGTAAAGGCAACGTCTTTTTTTTTTTTTTTTTTTGACAAATATTACACAAAACATATCCTCCTGTAGCTTTTGGACACAATAAGATTTTTCTGTTTTCAGGACTCTGCCCTGTTGCAGTAGAAGCCCTTCAGTCCTGTAGGATCTTTTTGTCCATAGTCTAGCATCACTCTTTGGCAGCTCACCACTGGAGAAGAGCAATTAAGTGGGTGAAATATTGCATATCTTTTGGTTGTTGGGATGGGTTTTTTCCTCAAAAAATACCCATTTGATTTGACTGAAACAATACTTAAATTTGTGTGAAATCTTGTTTCAGCTGTGGAATAAATGAAGAAAAATTACTATTTCAGTGCTTCGATTTTGGAGCAATGTGGTATCTTACAATTTTTGCGGTTTTCTCCAATAACTGGGGTTTTTTAGGAAAAGGCATTAACTGAACGTTTTCAGTTAAACTGAAAAAAAGAGAAACATATTTATTCAGTGTGTTCTTTGCTGTTGTTTTGAAAATAATTAAAGATTATATAATTCCTGGAAGGAGTTTGGCAAACTTGGCATTGGCTCTTCAAGGTTTTGAGACTGTCAAAAAGAGAGCAAAATGATCCATCTACATAAGGAAAAAAAAGTCTCCTCATCTCTTTCCTCTATAAAAATTACTAGGGCTGTGATACATTCCCAGTAGTAAAATTAAAGACTTACTTGTGAGACTGCGTGTAAGGCCTGGATTTAGACCCTCTAATATATAAGGATATTAAGCAGTTCTCCTTTGCTATAGTCAGCAGGATTTTCTCACAGCTTTTGGCCTAAAAGGGAGAAAATATTTCCAGGTGGTTACAGCAAAGGCCAGGAGTCGTGAGTGAGGCTTTGTCTCCAGGTGCTCCCAGCTTTGCTGCATGGTTTTGGACAAACCAGCCTGAAAGCAGTGAAAAAGTATAAATAAGATGAAGCAGTGTGTGATAAATACAGTAATTATTCTTAACCTTGTTAGCCCCGGCAGCAAAAAGTGCTCCAGCAAACAGCAGAAGAATGGGGGTGGAAGACCCCCTCAAACACAGAGAGGTGATCACCTACAGAGACGACGGTCATGGTGGCTGGGAGTAGCCAAAGCAAAGCAGGATTTGCAGGTAGAGGTAATATCAGTGTAATTGAAAGAGTCAGACAAGTTTTCCAGGAGGTTTTGTGTGCCCAAGGCTTGACTCTTTTTCCTGACTATATCGGATGATCTAATAAAAGATATTACTTTTCCTTACAAATCCTGTCTCCTTTATACTTTCAGAGCATCGCATTTCCAAAGAGCCTACCACAGCCGCAGCGTAGATAAAGCAGCCATCAAGGGTTGCGACGAGCACTTTTTCATGTCCTCCTTTTTTTTTTTTTTTTTTTGGTCCTTTTTCTTGATGTTCACATTTAACCACTTCTTTGGTTTCCCTTGATGTTCTGGATGTTTTGGTCTGATCTCTGGCCTCGTTCTGCTGTTCAGCTTCAAAGCGTGAGGTTACTTCGGGAAGAGAGAGCCTCGAGCGCAGCCGCCCAGGGTTTGGCAGGAGAACCCCTTTGAATTTGCAGCACGGCTTTGCTGGCAGCTTGCGGGCGCTGGCTTAGTTTGCTAAACCAGCCCGAGTACAAAAACTTACTGCAACACATAACTGCAACAGACCAGGACTTTATTAATCTGTTTTCTCCATGCTTTTGGGTAAAAACCCCTGAGAATTTGGGGGGGGCAGGTTTCTTAGCCGACGTCAGGGAGCAAGAGCTGGTGGGAGTTTTGTGGGGTTCAGCTGTGGCTCAGCCTGGCGAGGCTGGACTCCCTGGTCTCAACTTCAGTTTGTGTTTTGCAGGTCAGCATTTGGCATTTTAGTGACACAGACCCCCTCACCGGGGGGTCCTTGGTTTCCCTGTTAGTTATCAGCAGTATAAATGTGTAGAGAGGCTTACAGGGGAGGTCCTTGTCCTGAAGACCTCACAGCTGAAAGGGAGGACAAGGGAGTATCTCCCTTAAGCAGAAGGAAAGTGAGGGAGCACAGATAAAAATAAAAGCCACAGGAGCATCACTTAAATGAGAGATGTGCAGCTGCCTTGTTTTACCTCTTCTTTTGTCTATTGTTTAGGCAGAGGTGTACATCCACGGGGCGTATGCAAGGGGCACATTCTTTCTTCTTTCTGGAGGAAATATTTTTGCAAAAGAAAATTAAAAGAAATACAATGGCTTTTCAGATGCAGATCAGCAGAAGTAAAATGGTTTTCCACTCCACCTGGAAAACACAACCAAGAGGGATTTGAAAAGTAACGGGATATTTGCTATCATTTTTTGTCCCTTCCCTGCTTTTGGCAGGCGTGAGAGGTCACTTTAGCCAATCTTTAACACCCTTTTGCATGGAACATTGATTCTTCTGCTTTCTGCTGGCTGCTCTCACTACAAAATGGCTGCTGGCTTTATTTTACCATCCAGGTACAAACATCCAAATTTGTAGGGTCTTGAACACCGAGATCGGTTCCTCTTTACTAACCCCGTCTCTCCTTGCCCCTCGCTCTTTTTCCAGCTGACCGCACCCCAACAACTTGTCTTCATGGCTCGTCCATGCAGCTTTCACTAGCTTTCAGCTGGCTATTGAAACAAATGAGCATATGAGCTAAAATGATCCAAGTCGTGTTACACTGCACACTTGTCCACATCTCGGGCAGAGAAGGCATCTCCATTACTGTTATAAGAAATTCACACTGCCATCCAGTTCGCCAGCAGATTCCCTATCATTTGTTACGTCTTTTTGACAGTTGAGCATCAATTTAGAAATGCCCTGCAATGAACTCGGAGTGAAGCATCACTCAAGGTCAAGCGAAGGAGGACGCGTTGCAGTGCTGAGCCAGTCTTAACTAACAGCTGCCGGTCTGAGCAGGGTGGATATAGATGTAGACCCTTCCCAATTCTCCTCCTCGCTGGCAAGTCAGAAGTAAATGGTCTTGAGTGCTAAGGGATTCGTCTTCTGTTGTGCAAAACACCAGGAGGAATACTAGCCGGTGTCGGCTACGGAGTGCAAAATCTCATTAATGATGTGAATAACCAGATTTCTTACTGTCTGCTTATGGGGGCTGAGGCCACTGCGGGGAGACATGCAGCTGAGCTGGGGATGAGCCATCCCTTTTCGCGAGGGCTGTCTGATGCCGTGGGAGAGGTTGGACATATACCACAGTAAATAAGGATTGGAGATGGAGACACCGTATTTACAGCAAGGCCAGGCAGCTCTTCATAGCGCTGTGCTTTGGCAATATAAACAGCCCTGGAGTCTGTTACACTGGAGGGCTTGTTTTGGGGAGGCTGAATGAGAGTCCTCCTTTTCACAGATACCAGCACAAGTGATTGTGGCTCAGTAACATTTATAATGAGCAAAAACTCAGCCCAAACCAATAATAGAGGTGTTCTTGCCACTTCATGAAAAGTTGGAAACAATTAGCAGAGCCAAAAGTTAAAGAAAAAAAAAAAAAAGTGGGTAATAGTTGGGATACATTAAAAGCATGTTGTTGAAGGCCCCAGAAGACTATCTGGGAGGTAAAGTTTCATGCTGGTTACAACCAGAACAACCAGAAACAACCAGCTTAGAGGAAAAGCAAAGGAACAGTGAGCAACATACAAGTGGAGTAAAGAGGAAGTTGGTGGTGATGAGTAAAAAGCAGAGGTTAGGATCTGTGGAAGAGTAATAATTTTCCAGAGGATCTGGAGCACTCTGTGGAAGAGGCATTCTTTCCCTGGCAAATTAAAGAAAAAATATTGAGTCCTAATAACAGTGTCAGTCCATTATCAGATAGGGGTAGTAGGTTTTGGCAATAATATGGAACTGTTCGTTGAGTATTTTTGTTCTCGTACTCATGAGGGGTAAAATGATGCAGTCACACCACCATACAATGATGATGGTAAGCATGTAAAAATATTTTCCATTTCCACCATAACTCTGAGTATGAGCATGCATTCAGTAGCGGCTTCAGGTGGGACTGCAACCTCGGCTGTCTGCCACAACGCCTCCCAATGTTGGGGACAACTGAAGAGTTTGTTAGTCAGCACCAGAACTGCTGGCCTTTTGAGAAATGATGAAGAGATGCTGATTCCAGCCCAGGTTGTAAGAGCGGT
>NW_010556870.1:15499-52911 GCF_000687285.1 Phaethon lepturus
AGTCCCTCTTTCAGACTGGCATCTCCTGGAGAGCCACAGCATGGGCCACCAGGAGCAGTAACTCCGTGGGCACACCAGCTTTTTATTCCCAAATGCACATCAGCTTATTACCAAAAGCATTAGGCAGCTGCTACCAAAGTGTGATGTTTTCAAAATCATGACATTTGGACAACTCACAAACTAAAACAAAAATGAAGGTGGACAAAGAAGATGAAAACTATGATTTTCTTTATGTTTTGAAATATTTGGGATGCTCCAGAGGATTGAAAGATGCAAATACTGTATGATTTTTTTAAAAGGATGCATGAGATGATGTCCCAGTTGATTGTAGGCTCTTTGGCCTGATACTGTTCCCAGACAAACTAATTGCACAGCTGATGCCAGATTCAATTGATAGAGTACTAAAAGAGAATCATGGAGTTATTACCAGGCAACACCTTGCCAAATTATGGTTTTGATGAGATGAAAAGTTTGGTTGATGAGGATATTGCAGATATTCAGGGTGTTACATAACATTATATTGCAAAGAGTGATTTAAAAAATGCAAGTATGTTTGCACTGAGGAAATTGTCATGATGCAGCTGAATTTCTGGGAAATCTTAACTATTGTGAAACTGTTCACAGCCTATGTTTTTAATACTTTTATCGGTGAAAGAAAGCATACAGTCATTGCTCACAGCTTGCGAGCGGTGCAGAGGTAGCAGTGAGTGAGGAAGATGAGAGGCGACAGACTCCGCTGAAGGCAGTGCCGCATTACCGTGTGTTGAGGCACAGAGAACATCGGCTCTACTTGGTTTCAGCCACTGGGGAACGGACACTGAGGAAGGCTTTTGGAGGACGTGGTGGCTTTCCAGCTGAGCACTGGTGCACAGCATGCCCAAAAGGGCTGGCGTGGTCTTTGGATGTACAGATGCATAGGTGGGTGTAGGGACTCTGCTTTTAGCATGAGCCCGGCATCTCAGGAGGGTCGGTGTTGAGCTTAGCAAAGAGAAGATGGAGAAATGACTTCACCACTGACTTACAAGTACGTAACAAGTGACAAGCATTTACCGTTTCTTTTCCAAAGATTTTATAAAACCGAGTCAAAGGAAGTCGAAATGCAGACTTGAAATAAGGTGTATGTTTCTGTATGTTGACGTGCTGTCACAAGCCAGGGGTAGAAGCTGCTTCGCCAGGAGATGACAACGAGTTGTATTGTGTTTCACCTGCTGATGCTGTCTGGTGCGAAGAGGGTTTAGTCTGGGGAGGTGCTGCGCCGTGCGGCAGGTCAGACTGAGAGATCGGATCCTGGCTTTTGTCATCAGCACAGCCGGTGGCCACCATGCCGTTCAACTATTTATTAGAAATCGAGGTGCTCCGCAGAGAGAGCTGCGACAAGCTACGCCAAGGAAGCACTTGTTACAACGTACTGATGCCCAGAATAACGACGAAGTCTTAAAGCTTGGATCGATAAACAAAGACCTGCCACCTCTTACGTGTGTCCTGCTCAGTCACTGCTTAGCATCCTAGCAAGACCAGCCTTCCCCAGCATGCCAAGTCCCCTGTAGCCTCACCCTTTAGCTCCCTCAGAGATCTCACTCTTCTTTCACTCGCTGCAGGCCAGGTTAACTTTGCCAAGTCCAGTGTCTTTTCTGAGTCGCTGGCACTTGCAGAAAGTAAAGGCTGTGGAAACTTCTTCCTAATGGGCAGGAGCATTACGGCTTTCTGCTAAATCATAACAAGCGTTACTTGGACATTGGCGTCTTTCCCATTGGTTGCAGTAGGCACAGATCCCCGTCGGTGTTGTCAGTGGATACGTGCATAAGCATCAGAGAATCCGCTGTTGGTTTCTAGGATCTTGTTAACTCTCTCGAGACCACGTCAAAGTCAAAGAAATACAAAGCAAATAAGCTAGTAGGTTTAAATGATTTTTCACACTCGCAGTCGGGAGCCACAGGCTCTTACAAAGTTACATTTGCTGCAGGGTTTGAGGGAAACAGTTCCTCTTATCTCTTGACAAAGAGAATATTTGCAGAGCCATAAGAGGAACACAGAAACAAAACCGAAGCCTTGAGTCTCTGCCTCGTGCTGCCCTCTTTGTGGCTTCCTCTAGGCTTTGGTTAATGCAGCAGCCCAAGAAGCCTGGCTTTGCAAGTACCATCTGGTGTTTGAAAGGCTGATATTATTTGTACCAGCAGCAAACTGATGTACGATGGCTTTCCGAGTGCTCAGAGTTCTCCAGTCACTAGAACGATAACAAAATCATACAATTGTGTGCTCAAAACATTACAGCTTTTATGAAGATAGAAGTATTTACAAGCTTCAGACAGGTTTTAGTATCTTCATATTTCTCACTGGTAATGAGAAAGCATTTTATCAGCAGAATACAGTTAAAGTAGAGCTGTACTTCATCTGTTGGGGACACAACAGGTTAAACAGTTTCCTGTTGTCTTCTCACTGTGTCGCATCCCTTTGGAAGAACATAGGTAAATACGTCTTTGGATAACCTGTAGTGAAATTACTTACTGTGGGTAAAATACCACCCTGCCGTGAGATTAGGTCCAAAAAATTAGAGTTTTTTGATGCATAATATTCTGTTCCCTTTCAGGCCCCACATTGTTCCACATAATTACAGGTAATAGTACCAAGTATGACTGAGAACCATCAGGTCATCAACAGGGATTTTTGCTAATAGAGAGAATCAAAACAGCAAGTGCAAACTTCATAGACTGCTTTGAGCCCAGCTTCATGGGGAGCAAAGAAGTCTAAAGCTCCCAGGTACCGCTGATGCTTCAGCAGCTATGTCCTCAGTGAGCTTGCTGAACAAAAAGCAACACATTTAGACGGGGCAGGGAAAGGATGCTTCACAAGTATCTCAGGTTTCCCAAGTATCACTCAACTTTCCTCCAAGTCCAAGTATCGGGCATCTTTCAGGCAGTAGTACAGCCGCCCACTATAGCCCCTTCCATCCTTGCTGTCCCCTCGCAGGAGATCCAGGGTCGCACAGGAGATGCTGGTTAACCGCAGTAACTTCCACCCGAGCGGGAGTTTTTGCTGACCTGGGCACAGGGTTTCTGACGCTGCTCGTGATCCGCCTTCACCATCCTCTTTCTTGGACACCTGCTTAATCGGAGAGTAACCTGTGCAAGGGCGTTCCTAGTTTAATTTTGGTTTCGGACATGCCAGACAGCAAACACACACAGAGTGAAGGAAGAGGGTCTCAAAATACAATCCTATCCTTCAGCCTATCCACATGGAAAAAAAAATAATCTTTCCTTTTTCCCCACGTACGCTTTCCTCTGTATAAAAATGGGGAAAAAAGCCAAATCCTTTTTTTGCCACACCTTCTTAACAAACATCCAGTGTACTAAGATGTTACCTATGGTTATTTTTCTCTGTTCTTCCATGTAGGAACTTTTATTTAATTTTTTGATTGCTGCTATATGCTAAATACACAGCTGTCATTACAGGAAGGCCACAGAACATGTTGGTGGGACTATTATTGCCCTTCTGAGTTTTTCAGAATTGAAACATTTTCTAAAACCACCTGGCGACACTTAGAAGTGGGTTTTTTTCCTACGAAGAATCCATGCTCTCCTTTTCACACACTTTGGCAGCGTGACTGTGTCATAGCTACACCACCGAGACAGTGCCCCGGTTGGGCAATAAGCAGTGAAATCACTGTAGAAATTAAACAGGTACAAGTCACTTGAAATCCTGACTTTTGCCTAACGCATCACCTCCTAACCTCCTATGGCAAAGTGTGATATATCACGTGGAACGGGAGTAAATACACGGATGGCTCATCTTTACGGAGAAGTCAGTGTGGGGTGAAAGGATATAGGAATTTATTACCCATGCTGGGCACTTTGCATGACTTCTGTATGCAGACTACTGGGTGTAACACTGCTTAGCCTGTAGTAAAAGGTCTGTTTTGCACAGAGTAAAGGTGTCTTGCACTGTCTGCCTAGCCAGGGGCATAGTTACTGCACAGTGTGAATGCCCAGGAAAGGGTGCAAAATGTCTGTAAATCCTACCTTGAGATGTTCTCAGTGATTTCAGTGCTTGCTTTCAGGTTGCCAGCTTAAGACAAAGCCCCCCAAAACCCACGTTTCTCCGGGTGTAAAGGCAAAATGCCAAGAAATAAAAAAAAAAAGAAGGAACGCTGAAATATTTTTGCTGGATTTTATAGCTGAAGCTAAGATTCTCTCTGACTATTTTACAAAAACAACCCATGCAAAATGTGAGAGCAATAAGGTACCTTAAAGACGATGCTTATTTAGTCTTGCACAAGTCAGTCGTAACGTTGGGTTAATATCTGTTTAATTCTCCTATGGTGTTCCAGGCTCAGGAGAAAAGCACTGTATCTCAAAAATACTCCAGAGTTAATCAGGGATGTGGCAGCATCTGCTTAAGAGAGACCCGTAATTGAATCATCCCTAATTAACCTATCACCTCAGCAGAAGGGAAGAGGATGTTGGTACCACTACTGAAATGGATGAGAGTGATGGGAATGGGAAGGAAGGAGGATGAAAGAAAGAGAAATAAAGCGATTTGCCTAACACCTAGTTTTATAACAAATTTGGGAGGAGGGCGGAAATTACAGTATATGAATCATTAAATCTGTTCAGTATAGTTAATCAGTCTGTAGTTTCAACAACATTTGAGCATGTTTACATGTTAATCAGTGCATGACTTGGGTCCAAGAAATGTTTTCTCCTTTGTATGGTTTGGGCTGTTTACAGTATTTACAGGGTTTTTTTCTTATTATCATTACTGCTGACCTAATTTGTATTCGCAATAATTATAATTTCAAACTAGAAAAAAAAAAAAACTTGGAGAACCAGTGGGCAGAAAATAAAAGCAATGATGCCAGAGATCTCGACATAGGAAATACAACATCCGTCGTATATTTATTGAATGAAATGATCGCACAAATCAAAATGAGGAGTATTTCCTATTTGAAATAAATCTCACAGACGTACAGAACAGATCCTGAAGAACGCTGCTTGATTTAATATTGTTGTTCTATTTTGTGCTAGATAGCTAATATACAGTAATTGCAATTTGTTTCATGCAGTGCCCTGCCAGACTGTTTTAGATTATTTGAAGACTGTACTTCAGCATCACAACCAGCTTATGGTACCACAGCCAACAGACCATCCGACTGAGGTAGTATACAGTGAAGACAAGCTACATCTCTTTATGTTTGACAATACGTTGAAAACATGTAGGCAAATAAATCAGTAGGCGCTGGAAGAATATATTTAGTACTAGAAATATGTAAAATCTATTATTAAACTGTTGTTCTTAGGTACAGTGATCCCCCAGAAGATGGAGGCGGCTTATCACTAGTATAATCTAGAATGACTTTGCCGAGCAGCGCGTAACTGCCTCCATCGGTACCGGCTGCACTTGCCTTGCTTTGGGTAATTTTTCTCCCACCTTTCCTCAGAAACATCACTTTTGTGGGTGGACTTTAGGCTGGGGCTAGCACGGTGAGAACTGTAGCTGGGTGATTGATGGTGGCTGCATGCGGCGTGGGGGGTACCGACATGTCGTGCGTATGGACACAGGCGCACACGTGTACGAAGTCAGTATAGCTCTAATGCAGCCCCGAGGTGGTTAACACTAAAATAGAAGTTTCCTTCATTTTGCAGACGGACCCAAATATAGACTTCTGCAAGTCTTTGGAGTGCTCTTGCTTTTCAGAAAGCATCCCAAACAAAATGTTGAGTGTTGACAATTTTAGACTTGATACGGAGTTTGAGGATTTGTGTAATTATGTTCTGTTTAAAAGTGCTGCAGTGAAAAAGCAGGAAATTTAAGTCCTCCCCTTCTCTAGAATGTAGATGTATAGATTTATCTATCAGTTCTAGTGTAACTCACATTAATTTTGCTCCAGTGTGTTTCTATCCAGGCTTGTAAAAATGCCTCAAATGAAGTGGTTTTGTTGAGACTTTCCTAGTTCAGACTGACTGTATCTGAGGCTCTTGCTATGCATGTTTTAGTGTATGTAGTGTATACGTGTCACTACCCAGTATTCCCACAAACAAAATCAGAAGAGGGAAGACTTAGGTCGAGTCTGACCTCCCCTTGCGTGTAAATGATACATAGTGCAAGCCTCACGTAGTCCAACTCGCCATAGTTTCGATGAAGATGCTTTGCAGCAGTTCAGGATGTGTGTCACTGTGCTCCTCCATGCAGTTTTACCACGTGCAAAATGATATATACATATATGTATTTGTATTTATGTGTATCATTAGCTGTTATCACTCAAATATATTCCAAGGATTCATTTTCCTTTTTTTAATGCTCTTTTGCTTAACTAAAATTTTCAAGCACTGTGAAAACTGAGGCTGTTCTGTAACGTCCCACATGGAATAGCTTGTCATGGTGTGACGGAATTTTTTATTTAATTAAACACAGAGATGCTAATCTTTTATTCATAAGCTTAATCATGTACAAATACAAGCATGAATGCGTTTGTACTTTGGTTCTTCCTTCAGGGTCTGCTTGTTTCATTTCTGGAAGGTTTTCTGTTTGTTTTAGTTTAATGACTGCTGGACACACCAAAGTGCATCATATATTTGCCGAGAATCTTTTGCCCAGAGGTGCTTTACTTTCAGAGGAAGTAATTAAAGTGTATCTGTAGCAGGAGCCCACTAATTGTTTAACAGAGTAGCATAACACTATCATCTCATGCCTTTGGAGAAGAACGAGGAAAAATATCCTAAATTTCAGGGGGAATAAGAGAGAAATACAATAAAATTGGGGCTGAGGAAATTACGCAAAATTTATTGCCTTCTCCTCAGTTAATAGTAATGTGAGTTCTCATGAAATTTAGATATCGGGCCTTTCTGCACCTTATTTCCATCAGTGCAATACATTTAAACACGGAGGTGGCTTTTAGGATAGTTTGCTACTTAGCAAAGCCACACATGAGCATCCATCCCTAACACACATGAGCAAGCCTGGAGCCTTACCCTGTGCCGGTACTGGCTTGCATCGCATTGCTCCTGCCTTCCAGGGCTCAAAAGCAAGGCAGTGCCTACGGAGCTAGCTGCAGCTTGTACTTTGCACCGGTGTTGGTAAGAAAGGTCCTAGCTTCACTAGAGGGTTTTTTTTTTTAAATAGGGAAAAAAGTAGGTTTCAGGAATCTAAGGTAGGAAAATAAGTAGTTTTATATAAAAGGAGTGCTGAGCTAGCTGCTGGAAAAAAATGAGTACCAATGTGGGGATCAGATGGTGGTGTGTATTACCTCTGTGATGGAACACGCCAAGGAAATAGTAGTGTCAGCTCCCACCGAGACAGAGTGGTCACAGCTGCTTCAGCGTAAGAGCTTTCCATGCGGCCTCCCTGCTCTTCCTCCTTCCCCAGCCCCTTTGCCACGCTGGCAGAGCATGAGGAGCTGGGCTGGATGGAGGGTGATGCTCTTTCCAGGGCAAAGCTGCTCAGATGTATTATTGGCATCCCAGGGGCACATTAAAATTAAAATTTGCAAATTAAATTTTGCAAATTAAAGCAGCTCCTTGCACCATGAGCGGATGGGGAGGAACTGGCCCTGGCCCTTTTGCCATGGTGGGAGCAGACAGGTGAAACGCAAAGAGGAAGTCTCGGATTATGGACAAGAGTGGGACTGTAGGTGAAGGGTCTTTCTCCTAGGGATCACAAGCTTGGATTTACAAGCTGAAGGGTTGAGATGTTTGGGGGAAAGGATAGGGGCCCATCAGACAGACAAAGCCTGTCTCCTCCTTTCTATTTTGACTTCCTTTGCAGCGTTCTGGATTTGCTTGTAGCTGCCGTTGCCAGCGGTTTGCACCAATCCAGCCAGGATTGCACCAAGGCAAACAAGTAGCAGACAGTCACACAGTCTCAGCTCCCAGTGATGCTAACCCCCCTGGGAGCTGGCGGTACTCTTAAGTCGTACGAACAGATTCTCCACGGACCCCCCCATCACGGTCTTCACTAAATTCAACCTTCCACGTATTTATCAAACTTGCAAAAAAAAAAAATTAAAAGCAAATACATGAGGAAAAACTTTGAAGATGCTCCCAAGCTGTCTCCCAGGATGCTATAATACAGATATGAAAGGAGGCAAAGGTAGTCCTTAAAATAGTTTTCAGATACCAAAGATCTGGAAGTGAGGAGGAGAACTTTGCAACAGTGGCCCACAAGTGCGGCGTACAGGTGATTGCCTCTGTTGAGCATCGGACCCTTGTTTTTCTTGTTCGCTGTGAATTCCCATCAAAGCTGGGGGGTCTACGAAGCTTTAACTAATTAGGACCCCAGGTTTATGTGTTTTAATAAAGCGGTGTAGCTGTAGAAGTGAATGAGCCTCGAGGTGGGTGTGGGTTAAGGGTTGGGGGTTTTGTGTACTTCAGTTATTTCAAGTATGTTAACAGTACCATCTTATGTTAATTGGGTAATCCTGAGGTATAGCATTTTATGGGCAACAAGAATTAAACACAATTTAGGTGCAGTTGAGTAAAGAGGGCTTCTAAATGTGTGTGCATTACAGGAATCCCCATAATTAGTCCCACGTTATTCATTTAATGTTGGACTATTGAAGCACACAAATTATGAAGGTTAAAAGCAAAATTTCTTTCCAGCTGACATGGTGGCATTTCTGTAAAGCTGTAATTTAAGTTAATATGGCATTCATTAATAATAATGAAGCTTTTCGTTTTCATAGTTCTTTTACTTATTTTCTTTATATTTTTCACAGTAACATAACTGCTGTCAAGTTTCAAGTGTGTTCTACAGAAGTAATAAATTTATTACAAAAATAGACCAAAAGAGTCACCTCTGAAGTAAACTGTCAGCTGTGATGAAATGATCCATTTGATCACGTTCTTCAAAGACCCTTTTTACGCATTTTAACAGATTAAGAGGAAAGGTTATAATACTCAAATAGTATACCCAAACACTGGTTCTTAACTCTTTTTAACCTGCTTGTTGAAGTGGAAATCATCAATAACCACCTCCCAAAACATATTCCTTGTACCTCGCCAAATTTGAGTTCTAGGAAATGGAAATGTAATTTTAAAAGTACTCATTCTCAGTAAGAGCAATTACGCGTTCACTTCGGGATGTGTTTCGCTGTCAGTATCGCAGCTAGTTAGAAAGCGTATTTTTTTAATGCAACTGACATCTTTACTTATTTGCCTTGTAAAATAAGCAACGGAAATATTTCACTTTTTCAGGGGAGCAAGCAGTTGCTGAACAACTACCCTGTCTACATCACTAGTAAACAGTGGGATGAGGCTGTAAATTCTTCCAAGAAAGATGGACGACGGCTGCTTCGCTATCTCATCAGATTTGTTTTCACAACCGATGAGCTTAAGTACTCATGCGGCCTTGGAAAAAGGAAAAGGTCAGTGCAGTCAGGAGAGACAGGTCCTGAAAGACGTCCTCTGGATCCAGTAAAAGTAACATGTCTCAGAGGTACTGCATCTTTTCGCTCAGTGTCCACCATATGTGATCTCATTTCACCACATTGGCTCTGGCTCAGTAGCAGCATTGGGCTGACAGTTGCAGAACTAGAAGGGGTTTCAGAGGCAGGTGACAAGCAGCCAGAAACCCTCCACTCTTTTTATACATACATATAGTTATATGTATGTATGTATTATATATGTGTATTTTTTTTTTTTTTGGATGGGAAAAACCAGGGCTGCTTATTTAAGAGAGGAGACAAATACAAGGGCCCGTGACACTGATACACTTGAAAAAGCAAAGGAGGAAAAACAGACAGTCCTGATTACACTCTTTTATAATAAACCAACAGGTCATTCTTTAACATTGCTAACCAAAGGAATATTTACAGCCTAATGTGTATTAAGCATAAGGCCACAGTGCCTCATTGGAGTTAAAAGCTAACCAAGGCTTGGACATTTTGTGGGGCCAAGAACATCTACAGGTTGGTTAGATACAAAGCGAATACAAGTGTGTTGTCCAGGACTTCTTTTCTGGAGCACTGACACAACATTGACTGAAAAAGTTAGGGAACAACTTTCCCCCATGTTTAGCCTCGAAAGGAGGGAGAGTTTTGCAAGCACTTCACCGTGTCAAGAGATTGAGGATGTTGGACAGTACAGAGAAAGGATCTAGATTGAGAAGAATTATCTATTATGGCAGTTCATACTTGTTTCCTGAAATTGTTAGAAAGGCCTATTACTGGGCTTTATAATGACACGTACAAAGTCGGACTTTTTAAAGCCCGGTTAAAAATGTGTTTGTGGTATCAACGTCTGCATTTTGTAAATGCATATGCTTATCATTTCTTTAATTAACTCAATTTATAGTATTTTATGAGCACGTGCTTGAAATTTAGATTGAACTGACTAATCAATGCAATGTAAAAAGCTGAATTTTGGTCAGTGACAAAAACATTTTTAGTCATTCAACGGGAGGCCAAAGTGTTTATATACATCGGATGGAGCTTCTTCCCATCTAGGGTAGAAGAATTCAACAAGGCCAAGCAGATCAGACTTTTAGGCTGGGGTGCACTGATGTAACCAGGTAATGAACTCAGATTTTACATACAGCCAAATGAGGCAAAGGTGCTCTTTTTTTACCACAAAGGAACCTGTCAACCTGTTATGTGATACTCTATCAGACCTTATACTCTATGAGAGCTTAAGAGAAGGGCAAGTCCATTGCACACCGTGCTGCACAGAGGTCTGGAGCGAGATTCAGGGTCCCAGAAGGTCTCCTGGAAACTGAAGGCTGAATATGAGTATATTAACCATTTACTAAATGACTTTTGATTTCACCTAATAATTTATGCACAAGCAGAGAGTTAATACCCTTTTCCTCCCCTTTCTTTCCCTTGCCTCCCACCAAGACTAAAAGTAACTCCACCTGTCGATGGACTTTTGCTTATGGCCACTTTCCTTTCTGGGGTCCTGCACATACAGAATGTTTGGAGTGCTCCTTGGGAGAAAGAGAAAGGCCAATTTCCTTAATTTCCAGAAGCTGGAACAGGAAGCCAAAACGTTCAGTGTCTAAGGACCAGTTAAGAAAGCAGAGTAGGCAGCTCTCCCTTTGGGCTTTCGTGCGTGGGTGGGAACATGAGAACTTCCTCCGGCGCCAAGAGTTAGCCACTGGCTCCTACCCATTTGCAAGCCAAGGTAACGAGCGTCTAATTCTCAGCATGTCCAATTACGCCTTCCCACCAGAGCAGCGAGTACAAGGTGCTTCTCTCTCTGCGCTCAGAGTAGTTTCAACATCTATAAACATTTTTAATATATTCCTGCAACTGACTGGTGTCTGGAACCAGCTTTAAAACAGCCCGGCATGCTTAAATTATAGCATTACTCCTTTACATGGTAACCATTTCTCTGAAAAAACCACCGGTCTGTGGAGCCCCACGTGAGCATAACTAGGTAGGAATTACCGTTGCCTGTGTGGATTTCCAGGGAAATGAATTTAAAACCGAGATAGCAATCACTTTTGCAGACACACTGCTGGAGGAGCTACGCAAAAATCACGTCCTAATTGTTCAACAGATGAGATACCTTGCAGGCATGGGAACTCATGTAAAAGCGGAGCATTCCCTGGTCTTGAGATGTGGTGACAGTAATGAAGTTACCTTACGCCACTTATTGTGCTGTTGGCTTGTCAACAGTAGAAAATAGAATTTATAAATATCCTGGGACACACAATACCGCATGAGGGAATAACTAATGTTACAGAATAAATAGGAAGCTCAGTTTCCATATGAGGTACAGCATATCCAATATATCTAATAAGGTGCCCTCACATTTAAAATCTTATTTGGACGTTTCAAAGTCCAAATACACCTATTTGAGCTGTGTCTAGCAGTTACAACTCCAGAATTGGTACAGTGCTTTCTGCAACTTTAGCATATTGCATGTCAAAGAACCTGAAAAAGAAATTATAAAAAATTTAATCATCACATACAAATAGCTGTATGTGGAAGCAGCAGCTACTTAAATAGCCAAATTACATGCAGGACAATTCATTTTCTCCTGCATTGAAAACTATTGCAAGGCTCCCCAAATTAGCCCTATCATCTCATTTAGCTATTTCTAAGGCCAATTTAGTCTCTGAAAAATAGGTGTCAGGTTCAGGAAGATGGGAAGAAAATGAAAGGTACTCCAAACAGAAAGGAGCACCGAACTGAAATAATGGTAGTGACATTTTCAAGCAGGTTGTGGGCCACTACGGCCTGCAGATGTTGAAGCAGCCAGCAGAGGGAGATCATAAAGGTCCACGAGAGTAATCACCTTCAGGTATAAATGCACACCAGATTCCAAATTAAATACATCCCGGTTCATGTTACCTTTCACATGTATTGCACACACTGAATCACAACCGTCACTTCGAATTAGTTCTTTTTGTTTCCACAAGAAGGGATTTTATCTCCAGGTCCTGTGCATCGCATAGTTAGCTCAGGTATAACCACATACGCTGCATGTGGAGAAACACGGCTACACGGCTTGTACAGAAATAAAATCAGAACAAGTGGCATTATCACGGCATCCCCCATAAGGCTTTACTTTTACTTAAGTAGAGCAGTAATGCCCCCTTTCTTATTTCCCATGAGCTTTTGATGCCCGGGCGATAACAGATGCAGCAAAGACAAGTTGTTTTTTATCCTTGCGTGTTTTCCCGCAGAGTTCATTAGGATGCATTGTACTTCCAACCCGGACTGGTGGATGCCATCCGAAGAGCAAATAAACAAGGTATTCAGCGACGCAGTAGGACACGCTCGTCAAGGGCGTGCCGTGGGGACTTTCCTGCACAACGGGAACTCATATTACGAAGGGACTGACCATCCAGGATCACAGGATGAAGTCTTCAATAGAGGTATGCAAGACGGATCTGGCGATTGATGGCAGTGAGGGGAACCTCATGCAACAGTAGCAACCACTTAATTTAGGAGAGACTATTTGTTAAACATACTTACCCTGCTGTCATTTAAGAGTCCAAAGCATGTTTGAACACATACTGCATACATTTCAGCTTCTCCATCCTACCATGTCCCACTTAACAGAAAGAAATCCATTTCAAAGACCTGCTCTATGGGACTTCTCAGTGCCTATTATTTGCAAATCCTTCATAGCACCCTCAAAGGGAAATTGCAGTTCATTTCATCTAGTTCTAGAGGAAAGGTCATTTAAAAACTACAGAAATGTCAAAAGAATCAGCAGCTACCATCTCATCTGCCTATTGATAACAAGCCCAGGTCTGGACTCAGGACAGCTGGGTGCTATTTGCTTTCCCTGAGTAGGAGATGTAAGAACAAGTCTGCACACTTATAACAAAAAAAGAAGTGCTGTCCCATTTCCTAACACAAAATAACATAATTTTAAATGCTACCTTAAAATACTGCACAAGGTGGAAAATTCAGGGACTTCCTTTAGCCTATTCTGCCAGGAAATTAATCTTCCCGGGTAAAACAGCAGTGCTCGTCAACAGCAGAATCCTTCAAAGACCCAGAACAGTAACAGGCACTTCTAATAGATAAAAAATGCTTTGTATATCAGATAGACACTATATTTATCTAGATTTCTAGGGGATTAGAGCTGATCATGACAGTTTTCATTAAAACAAGATCGCTAAAAACAAATATCCATTTCGGAAGACAGGTTTTGCTTTGTCTGTTCCTATTCTGCAGCTGTACTATGTAGCTTTAGAGGCTTTAAATTGGTTTTTCTCGGTTTTGTTTTCATTTGTGTTTTATATCCATTCCTTGAAATAGATGAGGCAATGTGCTGGTCTTAACAGTCAGTGGTGCATTCAGGGAAGGGCTGGGTAAGAAGAGCCTAATTTAACCTTCTGTTCTAAGTAAACATGGGGTCCAGACTAACTAAGAGCTGTAAAAAAGATCTGTGCTAGAGCAGAAGCCAATTCATGATGGCGTACAACACTGGGAGCAGGTGGCAGCTTAAAAGAAAAAAAATCAGTCCACTGAAAACCTTTAATTTTAAAGGCTTAGGAATCCATTGTCCCTCCAAATTGATGCACTCCAGAAATACGCAATGCCAAAGAAACAATACCCTTTCCTTTCCGTGTCAGGGTGTCTCCATCTCCTTACCCTTGTCCAGTTGCTCAGGCCCAAGCTCCTTCAGAGCCTGAATCAGCTCTCCTTGAGGCAAACTTTCCCCACTGGCAGGTACAGGGAACCGGTTTTTGGAAACAAAGTTCACTCCACTTTTGACCATCCTTAGTGCTACCTCATCAGCGTTGACTCTCCTGAACGCATATCTCATACTCCCCAGCTTTCCTAACCGCCTTCTGCAAGCCACGAGAGAAGCTACTAATTGCTCCTTTCATCATTCTCCTCTCCTTCCCGACCTTCTCCCCATGCGCCGGGCAGGGCAGGAGACACCCAACCCTTCCGCAAAGATCGGGAAGGGCCCTCTGGGGTGAAGCGCTCCTCTAGGTCCGGCATGACCACAGGTGGAGGACTGAGGCAGTCTCTCAAAGGTCAGCTTGCGCACGCGATAGTTTCTTCTCGCCATCTGCCTCCTCTTCGCCTGCGGTTGTGACCGGTCTCTCGCAGCCAGCGCACGGGGCATCTCGGGACACGGGCTCCACCCTGCAGCCCTGTAGACGGGACCGCGCTCAGCCAGGTTATGCTTTCGGCCCTTAAATGTCCAATACCTCTCAATTCATTTTATTTTTGGTGATTTTTAAAAGGAAGGTGAAAAGCACTCGCTTGACCCAGAATAACTCATTTATTTTCTAAAAGTGAATGAGCAGTTTAGTCACACTGGACCTCACCAGGGCGAGGGGTTTGGGGCAGCATCCCTCACTAGAGCCAAGAGGTGACTTGCTTTGAACAGTCAATGGCACGGGGTGGCCTCCAGAGGAGAAACTCGCTGTATAGAAATGTCACGGTACAGATAATCCTATAGTAGCTTTTCAGTGTTGAACTTACACTTTTTTTTTAAAAGAACTATAATAGAAGATGTTACATTGCTCAGATGGTGTAAGTCTTGCTGGTCTATGTTTAATGTGGTGACACTTGCCAGAACTACTTGGTAAAATATGTCAGAACGTGTGAGTCAACATTATACTGTAAATTTGTCCATGGCAATATGTATCATGCTGTATTTTTGTAAACATAGTGATGGTTTCCTTTCAGATGTTTAATCGTATGAGGTTAAAAATACGAACGCTTCATTTTTAACAGTCACAGAACAGAATTACTGGACTGGACAGACCTCTCTCAATAACCTAAAGATTTGCTGAACTAACTAGTAAGCCTAGCTTTATTTTTAGTGTAAAAAGTGTAGCCAGCCTCCTGGAACCACTCACAACCCTCTGCTCTCATGTTGTGCAAAGTAACCAAATGTATAGTTCCATCCTGAAAGCCACTTTGGCACTAGAAATGGCTTTGCAGGTTTGGACCTTTCTTTACAAACAAAATTTTGCCCTCAGTCGCTTGCGTGCACTGGGCAGTGACATGAATTGTAGTCACAGACAGGCATTAGCAGACACCAGACCATCTTTTTTTGTTCACATTTGATTTTAAGATAACAGAGTACAACAACTTTTATCAGTTGTCTGTATTTTTATTTGCCATCATGGCTCATGGCCACTTGACCCATCCATTTTGTTAAAAAAAACAAACAAAAAAAAACAACAAAAAAACCCCAAAACCTTTCAACAACCGCTTCTTTCCATTAATTTGTTCATGAGGCATTATAAATCCATACACCCTGAAGTGTCTATATACCCACAAGAGGTTAGGTATAATGCTACGGGACCTGGAAGACTAGGTAGCACGTAAGCCCGTGCGGAGCACGCGTCGCAAGTCAGCACATCCCTTCCCAGCGGTGGGTGGAGACAGCAGGCTGGCGACAGAAGGAAACCGCTATCTATCATGTCACTCCGGAAAGTCCCAGGAGGATAGAGATTCTTGTCTTATCCTTCCGTACTCTTTAATCTTTCTGTCATTTATGTATCTGCCTTCTCTCAAACTTTGTGTAGCAGTACCGCACGCCCATCTGTGCCAACATGCCTTCGCTATATTTTCTATGACAAATATTTGTGGAGAAACTGTGATTAAAAAACCATTAATCCTGATATTTTTATTGTTATGGTGTAGTTAATTCTATGAATACTTTCTAATGATGATTGTACTGTGTAGAGTAAGTACAGGTTAGGGATAGACCTTTGCCAGATATTGTACAAAAAAAGTGCATAGTGTAATATAGACTAGTAAGGTTTTTGTGACAATTTCTATAGGATGTGTGAATTGTTTTCTATGTGGCAACACACATTTCTTTTAAAGAATATAAAATCTTAGAGAATTTTTTAAACAGTCAATATTTTTTAATTATAAAGACATTTGTTACCTACAGTTTACTATTTCAGGTGTCAATTCTAATTTGAATATTGGTTTTATTACTACATACCTCCAGTTCCATTTGTTCTGTTGCATAAAAATGCACAATAAAAGTTAGTCTCTGGTTAACCCGTCTCTCCCTCTCTCTATAGGTGTTGTGTCACTGGGACTCTCACTATAAAAATACACACACAATTTTAGACTATATTTTATATAAAAGGCTAGAGGGTCTTCTTTTGCAGTAAATCCTTGATCAGTATGAAGCACCAGCAAGCGCAGTGAAAGATTATGAAGAATTCAACTATGGATACAATATAAATCATTTTTCACCTCAAAATATAACCACATACATTTATGCGCTGGGTGGTTGGAAAGACCGTTCAAAGTACCCATCTGCAATCCTAAGACCTGGATTTTCAAGCAGTGGAGTTTAAATCCCATTTTAATTCAAAATTCAGCGATGGCTGAATGTCTCCTGTTCTCTTAAACGCTTTAGAAAATCCCGACTCCAGGTAATTTGTAGAGGAATTACGGTGACAAACACTCACCACGGCAAACTCCTTCTGCTGAGCCCTGAAGCGAGACGGGCCTGACTGTGGGCTGGTGCCATCCATTAGAAATGGTTGCCGAGGATTTCCACTCTACAACACACGCTTTGGGGTGCTTGTGATGTTGCAAAACTAACTGGGGTCGGGCTGGTATTTTCTAGCTCGGGGGCTTCAGCCTCCGGTCTTCTTTTGTGAAAAATCCTCGTTCATGAAAACTCTTACTAGAGAAACTCTCACCAAAATAATTCCAGGTGATTCTGAGAAATGTAGGTAAAATATTTCTGTTAACCCCTCTGAAAAAAAAAAATCTATATAATTAACTTCTCTTTGGAAAGCTGTAACATCCCAGCCTTTTGGGCAACGACTTGAAGTGTCAGAGGGTAGGATCCAGAGGCAGGAGTGGACGGGGATGGGCTATGGGGACACGGAGGGGGTGATGGGGCACTACAGGCAGGAAAGCGGCAGGGAAAGCTGGCAGGGAAGGCGAGCACGTAGGTAAGGAACCAGAAGCAGCAGTTGGGTTTTTGAAGCTTGGGAAGATCCCCAGAGAGATTGGGTCTAACGGCAGAGTCTATATAAGCAACTGGTAAGTGTGAGAGGTAGCGACTGGGGCTGGAGAGGCAGAGAGGGGGGTAAGGAAGAGGTCCTTGGGGTGGGGGAGACCCAGGCCTGGGAAACAACTGAAGGGGAACAGGCAGCACAGCTGTGGGGGCTGTAGTTCAGTAAAGTCACATTTTATCACTCTTCCACTAAATACCTGTTAAATGTACTGGCAAGGCAATAGCCAGACTGCGCTCCTCTGCCTCGGTGCTGGAGAAGCGTGGCCCGCTGCTGCTGGCAGTTATGCCTTTGCTCAAGGACTAAGATGTCCCTGACCTTCAAGGTCCAAATCAGCCATCAAATCTTAGGCATATGAAGGAATTGTTTTTACCTCATTTGCTTAGAACAAGCTCATGTGCAGGCTCATGTTATAAAAGTCTTTGTAATCCTACTTTAATAAGGCTACTCCAGTCGCAAAATCTAGCCCGCAGGACAGTGCAGTTAGGCAGGAATTGCTGTTTTCTCTGCCACCTTCCCTCTGCTGAGGCACCTCTGTGACTGAAGCCAGGGGAAGGAGGAATGTCAGAACAGGACGTGCTTCCATCACGCTGAAACATCAGAGTCCCCAGGAACACAGCATGAGGTGGCATGTTCACAACCTTCAGCCTGCTGTGCCCAAAACTGGGGAACTGCGATAGTTCTACCTCTCTTCACAGGGGTTTTGTGAAGATTAGTGCTCCAGAACACAAGGCTACAGCAATACGCAAAATAGAAAAGCCCTTGAAGAAGGTAACAAGCCTGTGTGCAGAGGAGTTTGAGTGCGTGCAGTATGTAAAACCAGCCCACAGACCAAACTTTAAACTCTCCCACTCATCTGGCAGCTGTAATTGCCAGTACTAAGGCAATCTTTGTAGAAAAATGGAAAGAAACAGGTTTGCTAATGACCCAAAGTAGTTTCCCATTAGAAAAGTTAATATTAAATTTAGTTCCCATTTAGGAACAGGGTCAGTAGTACAGCAAAGGTCTAATTAAATCTTTCAAAAATGCCTTGCCATAACGTGAGTGAGAAACTGAAGAGTCTTCTTGTGAAAGGACGTGAACCTGAAAGAGCCAACAACTGAACTACTTACTGAACTGATGGAAATAGGGTTATTTGGGGTTTTTTTTTCTAAAAGGATAATCCAAAGGACTCTAAAGGATAATCCAAAACAAGAAGCAGAGCAGCAAGCAGTTCTAACACAGCCTCTTGACAAAAGGAGAGAGAGAAACACCCAGGCTACCTTTCCTGTCTGCAGCATCAGGAAGACAGTTCTAGGGAAAAGACTAATCTCCAAGGAAAAAAAAAAAAAAGGTAAACCAGCCTTGGCATGTTCATAAACCCACCGAACGCTAGCCAGAGCATCGCTGCGCATCTGCCCCGATGATCCAGAAGTGTCCAGTTGTCTACTGAGCAGATGGAGCTTTTGGAACAGATTTCAGAATTAGTCACCTCCACCTAAAACACTTATTTTGAACCACCTGGAGACTGAAGCTATATACTGATGGTCAGAACCAAGGAAATCAATGCAAGGCATAAAGGGGAAGGAGGAGAACAGGTCGAAGTCCACAGGGATCACAGAGGCCTAGCTAAAGGCAGCAGTGATGTCCTTTGCTAAGTTCTCTGTGGGTGGCAAATTGCTTTGTCAGCCCAAAGGTCCAAGAGGAGCTAAAAGGGAGAGGTAAACCTTACTGAGGATTCCCTTTTTAAAGTGTAAACTTGAAAGATTTCTCAAGTGCCTCCTTCTTTGTCCTTACACATGTGAAAAGTTAGATTTGGTATAAAACATTTTAAAATTATACAACATACGTGTTCATTTAAGCATTGCTTCATATTTACTGCTAAAGTGAACATCTACAAGACAGCGTAGGAAAAGATAGCAAATGAAAGGACATTGTCATGTAATACAGTATTTTACCTTACAACAGCCTTTCGGTGGTATCCACGTGCTGCACAACACCCTACTGTAACTCCTCTAAGACAGAGGAACTCTGATCCCATTCTCTTTCTTGCTGGTACTAAACATGCATTTCAGGAGTTCCATGCAGAAGTGAAAAGCATAATTTCAGTTCCCAGTTAATGTAAATAGTGAACCTTCCAAAGGCTTCACCCTACACTTCATATTTTGAGCTTTACATGGGTTTTCCCAGTCAACATCTGACCATCTTCAGAACTGATGGAAGATGCACATGAGCAACATATCCTTTTCTTTAGCTTTATTAGACGACATCTTCCTGAATACTGTTACCTGCTCCTCTCATTCCCTCAAATAAAAAGGACTACAAGATGGTACGAATATTTACCTATTTCCTTGGATTAAAACCTAAGCTCTTAGTGAAATCAACAGACCTGAGCTGTTTAGAAAAGCTGGGGACAATCAGGTTCTAGGCTATAGCGTGGCATGCTTTGCTGGCAGAAGAACGAACAGATGCCATCATATTTATGCTCAGAGAGAATTAAGAAATGTGAACGGTGTATCTATTTAGGAGTTTCACTCCAGCAGTAGATGTAAGCATTTGGGGTCATTAAGTAGGCATATCATGGAAATTTTGCACAACTATGACTTGCAAAAGGAACATTTCCTCATTCAAATTCAGCAATTACCAAAGTGAACATTATTTCACATCTATCACCACAGGACCAAATCTTAACATTAAAAACCAAAACAAGAAAAACCACCACAAATGTGGCTCCTTCTCTATCATTCCTAGTTTTTCCTTCTCTCTTGCATTTAATAGACCAATACCTGTTGAGGAAATTAAGGGCTAGAAAAAGACTTCCCTGAGAAACTCAGCCCCAGGACTAGACCTGGGGTGCCTTGCCAGTGCCTTGGCCTCAGCCTAAGGCTAGGGCTGAAAGACCACCACACGAGAGGGAGGTATATGATTTTCATTGTTCTCTGCTCGCTTTTGTTCTGCTGGGGATACATCCTTTCAACCCCTTCTCCAGGTGGAGCAGCGCTAGAAAATGGGCTGTCAGGAGAAATCGAGAGCTGCCAAGAGAATTCTCACACCAAGGAATTCATCTGGGCTCGGCCCTGGATGTCTTGCCTAGGCATCAGCTTTCGGTACAGACTAGCACTGACGTACCTTTAATTTACCCTTAGTGTACAGAGGTGAAAATCATGCATCCCTAGCAGAACAAAAGCAAGCAGAGAACAGTGAAAAATCATGCATCCCCATCTCTATCCAAGTCACCTGAAAATTGTTTCTTTCATGTTCATTGGAAATTGAGAATATCAACGCAACTCCTCTGTCATAACACGACTCAAACTTCTCCCTGTTGTGAAGAAGCATCTCTTCTATTTCTCTTAACTTCCACAGCTTGCACTGCAACACACGGTGGTACAGCTCAGGTATCCCCTTGTAAGGCATCTTGCTTAATATACTCAATGAAGTTAACGATTTCATTGCTCAGTTCTCCCTGCCTTCTTCCTCTAACGTCAGTCTGAGTGGCTGAAAACATGAAAGCAGCCACGCAGGGTTCAACCACAGGTTAAACCTCTCTGTGCTGTCTCTTGATAGCAGCCAGATGAAAACATAGGGCACATCACCACAATTGGGTCTTCTCAAAGCCACAGCCTCACTGAAACTTCTCCCTTTCATCAGAGTTTCCAAATTGTCCAAATTCATTAGAACCTTCTTTCCCAGTATTTAGATTTTTACTTTTGCCAAGATACCAGTTCTTTCATGAGAAACGCAATCAATGAAGAGATACAAATTTGCAACCAAAAGATACCTACATAAAACTGTAACATGCAGAGACACCTAAGTTCACATATGATGTATTTGTATGTGCATCAAATGCAAGATCGATTTTCTCTATTACCACAGCTTGCTTTGGGGAAAAAAAAAAAAAATTCTACCATAAACTTAATGCTTTGTTGTATCCAGAGTGGCGTGATATCATTTCAATGGTAAACTGCTGTTCAATCAGTTTTTCTGTGAAAAAAAAAAATTTTCTTTAAAGCACTGAATATCAATTTACAGCAGAGCACATTTAAGTCACCTCGTTTGTAGGTAAGAGGGCCTAGAAAAGATCCGAACTATTAGAAGCTACCCCAGTTCAGCACCCAAACAACTGAAGGAGTCTAAATAAAAAAATATCACTAGAGAACTTGGGTGAGTCAATACAGGGAATTTACTAGCGGCCGAGCTGCCCAGGCAAGGCAGCAAGTACGTCCCTTTCCTAAGGTTTTCAAAAAGTTTAATTCAAATGGTAGAAAGGAAGGTTTACTTTCCACAATCTTCTAATGAATACCCCCATAGAAGATTAGGAAAGAGAGACAAAATTGGTTCTTGAACAGAACTGTTACAAGCATCTCCAAACAGCTGACTGCAAGGTCCCACTTCAACCCCTTACCAACCATTTAACACAACTATTTAGGAAGAGCCCTTCAACAGATGCCACAAATGGCAAACAAAGGATTTCAAAGTATTCCAGTTCACATTATGGGAAAAGACAGAGCTCCCTCCCTCTTTCAAAGTGCCCGAGACCATCTGCCTGGTTATTCAGCCAGCCCAAAAGACGGAGTCCAATTATTTGGACTTGATCTCAAACAGACAAGGCCCTGAAGGCTGTTACTTACCTGCTCAGGCAGATTTTGTGCCATTTGGTTCACTAAAACCTGTTGGTAATGGTATCACCACTCAAAAACAATGTTGCTTAACGTGGGAGATGAGTTTGTGACATGCAACCTTTAACAACCCGAGCACCACAGATTAACATCCGGTGTGTTCCTGCAAGAAAACCCCTTGAGAAAGGGAGTCTCTTTTGAGAGACAAGGTCCTACGACATGAAATGTCGTCAGCAATCAAGACACATGCTGCATGTCCGAAATCTGGTTACTGACCATTTCATCTTCCAGAGGCCATACGTTATCCCAATTTAGTTTTGAATGCGGAAAACTGGTATCTGAAGCATTGTCTGTGCGTGCTGATGAATCCAAGTCTTGTAGCAATCTGAACTTGACCACTCATTAAGGCTCAGAGGAAGCACAACCTCCTCATCTTCCCTCAAGTACATTGCTTGACCACCTTATTTCTCATAGCTGACACCAAACAGACAAAAACTCCAGTTTTTCAAGTTTCTCCAGTTTAACGCCCAGGCTTCTTACATTTTTTGTTTCCTCTTTACAGCCACATACAGATTATTTTTTTTTAGCCCAATTCGAAGTAGTTTTTTCCATAACTGGAAAGATCACCAGTTTTCATCAGTATTAGTAATAAAAAGAGGCACTAATGAACCAGACAGCATGTTAAATCCTTTCCAAACTGGCTAATTTCAAGTGAATGTTACCTGCTGCTATCATTCAGCTTTGCTGGGATTGTCAAATTACAGTCATTACGTAAGTCTCATAAATATACCCAACCTCTTCAAGCAATGCTCCATACCGTTGACTATACAGAGACATGCAAGCCACGTCTCTTACTACCTTCCTTCACGTCATTCTTAGATCTGGATCAGGACTGGTAGTCCAAACTGGAGACAGTGCCAGTCGGGCTTCTGAGCCAGGCAGAAAGAGCTTACTCTGTGCCAGGGAAGCAAGTGCACTCTTTGGGGGTGAATAGGATGAAAGGCACAGGTGCCAGTGAAGTACAGAGTATTAATAAATATAGCTTAGATATCCTAGGCAGGTTGCTCACATACTGAGTGTATGCTATTTAACAAAGAGCATATGCTGTCAACAAAGGCAAATTGAAGAGCTAGTACAAATAGATGGGGTATAATCCTTGTTTTGTATCCATAAAATACTGTTATGTGCATTTTGAATTCAGAAACATAGCAAATCATCAACTGCCTAAAGCCAGTGTTACTGCTTACCTTTACAACACATACAAAATTGCCTGAATTAATAGAACACAACCTTTACCGGCTATGTAACATTTTACTGAATAATTACAACTTCCAGACATTTTACAGGATGTACCGAATTCAAGTAAATTACAAAAGAAAGGACATATGCAGAGAAATATTTAAATGCCTACACCTCAACAAATCAAAATTACTTCCCCATACTAGTATGAAGTAACCAAGACACAGAATGAAAAAAGCCAATACACCAAAAAGCATCAGAATGGGGCAGGAGGGGAAGAGAATACATCCAATTAAAAGGCTACACGGAAAAATATGTTTCAACTTTGAGATTGCCCTCTGGAAGTTCTACCACCAGTGAAAATCCTCACTGTTGACTTTTAGATTTAATACCATTTTTGGCAACAACCAAAATGCATTCAAAATGCCTCTGGCATTTTTCAAACGCTTATTCTCACACAGTTCTTCGGCGCCTTTAACTTGAAGCGAAACATACAAAAAACCTTTATATTACATCATTTATACAGCATTGCATATTTTTTCTTCTGTCTGCAAATTTGAAGCAGCTGATCACAACCTCAAAAGCTTTGAATACAGTCTAAATTTAGGTTACAAAAAAACCAAACAAATATATCCTAGAGCGTGGAGCTGTAACTGACACCTTCTCCCTATAACAGCACTATGAATGCTGGCAATACAAAAATTTGACCACGCTTACTGTTAGGGTAGCACTTCTAAAAAGTAACCAAGACCTTTTATTTTAATTGGTGGCTTTGATTTACACAGAAAAAAGAAACTGTCCTCAAGAGCCTCACGTAATATAGGACAGAATGACAATTTTCTGCCTATCTACTATAATCTGTTATAGTATCTGTCTGTGGTATTTAGAAAATGTACATCCTTTTCACATTACGTTTTGAACGATTTAACTCATTTTCAGAATGTGTGATTTAACTAGAAATCTCGTTTATCCACAGACATTAAAGCAACCTGAAACATATGGACTAACATATTTGCCAATGGTTGCAGTCCATTGCAACAGTTTTGTAGACCTTAGAACACCGCACCGGGGTTTCTTCCATAACATCTTCAGTAGGGTGCTTCAGTGATTTCCTGGCTGAAAGCATCAATTCATTTTTCCTCTTTCATTCACTCGAGCTCCCATTTCCACAACTAAAATGACTCAACCTCCACTTACCAAATACATACCTCACCAACAAAGCTCCAAACTGAGATTACACCATCAGCCTTAGCAATAGACTAAGTTTTCAGAGGGCAAATAGGTTTATACTTTCAAGACTGAACACCAGATTCGGAACCAGTTGAATGGAGGCACCATTTTTCATTACAGGAAAAAAAAAAAAAAAAAATGGTTAGTTTTTGCCAGGGGTGGAAGGGAAGAATCACCCAACTATCTTAATATTGCTAAAAGAATGTCAAACTACATTGTTTTATGCATTCTAGTAAATATAATTTCTTACTGTTCTTCTCCTCTCCAATCATCATCTCTTATTTCTGGACACATTTTCTAGACTGTGTCCATCTTTTCTTATTCCCAAGTGCTCAACATCTTAGCTTTTTTTCCTTCCTTGTATTCTTTTCTTTTTACCACACACTTTGTTACAGTTTCTTTTCTTTTGCTTCAGCAAAGCCTGATTGACTACAGTTCCTATAGTCCATACAACCACTTAGAGCTCCTGGCACATTTTATTTTCCTCAAAGGACATGCATTTCAAAAATCTGACTATTGTGCTTTAAAGCCTGGATTCCTATTTCTTTTTATAGGTAATAAAGATATAGTCTACTTTTGATCTTAATTGTGTCTCACTAACAAGAAAGGAAAAATTACTTATTTAAGCTATGCAACCCCCTCTACAAAAAAATCCTTTTGGTATCACCTTTACTTCTCATTTACATTAAGCACGTAAACTGTAAAAGATGTTAGTTGTACTCTCTATTCAGAGCTAACAATAAGAATAGAAGCAGCACAATACTTAAGCTAAAAGAAAAAAAAGCACATTGTCATTTTTTATTCACTTCTGCAATGTAAGCTCTTAGGAATCCACAGAAGTTTGGTTTTGTACAGGAGTCAATATTAATAAATTGTTCTATTCCACCAAGCCAAAATGCCTTATGAGCACATGACCATAAAATGAAATACTTGTCTTTCAAATCCTAAACAACACACTTCCGTGGATTCTTTTGTAAGAAACACATCTAAATCAACTTTAGAAAAAGGATTACTTAATTGAGAACTTTCAAAAATTGCCACACTTTCAATACACAAAAGCCTAAAAATTCTGCAGGGAAGCCTGTATTCGATGCACTCATTAGTAGAGATACTTCCACAATGCATAATTTTTTTCTTTGTTACTGAAAAAAGACAAGTAAGCTAAAATGATAACAAGTAAGAAGAACACAGAATTGCAGTCAGTGTATTACCTAGACAAAACATACCTAAAACTCTTCCCTTTACTCACCCTTATCAAAGGGATTAAAAAAAAATTTCTCCCAATAAAACCTGAGTCTCCCGATATAGCTGAAAAAACTGCACCTGCCAGAATCAGAACACTCTTGGTAGTTTTGGCGAACATGATTTGTAGCTTCCAGAACAGCAACCACTATTGTCAACTATCTGTGAACAGGAAGTACAGTACAAAATCCAGAGACCAAGAGTAGCATCTAGCCCTGCTATTAAAAACATAAGATGCTCATAATGGCTTCCTCCTCCAAGAGTTATTTAAAAAAATAATACTAAAATCTGTGTGGGAATTCAAGGAAAGAGAAAAGCAGAGGCTAAAAAACCTTCAGCTTCAGTACGAGTCACAGAGGATAAAGGATGCAACTTGTCCTTATAAAAAATATGTTCCCCTGTTCCCTGAGTCCGTGCTACTCCTAGACAAGAATACACAGCAAGCAGTCTTGTAATACAGCAGTCCACTGAAGTATTTACTACTACAACATGCTTAATAAACGCTTTAGAAGGTGGAGGGGTAGAGGGCAGCCACATCGAACACTGAATTCTGTATAAAGGAGACAATTTAGACTTGAAATTGATTCATGGGGGAAAGATAATCACCTCAGAATTTTATCTTCTCGAAAAATAAGTTATAAAGGAAAACACGTGTTACTGGCATCCAGCCAACTTTGACTTCAAATACATTAAGATCACTCAGTATATTGGAACACTAAGACAATTTTTTCAAACATTGCAAGTTTTACAGATTTATAAGATATTGTGCAACATGTAAGCAATCTTTCACAAAGCAGAGGGCATTAGTACTTTAAACACAATTTGAAAAAATAGAACCTGCAAGGCCAGTCTACAAAAATATATTATTTTAAAAGACTACACCTTAATTGAAAAAATCCTAGAATATAATTGTTAGCTAAATCCTCAATTCTCTTCTTTAAAATCCTTTTACTTAAGATCAGTCTAAAAGAAACATTATGTAACTGCATTTGTGATAAAGAAAAAAATTCACTCCTCCACATTTTCTAAGTTTTCTTTAATTCTGAGGATCCTATCATGTAAATGTATTAGCTAAACATTCTCCCCAAAAACACTAAACCAAAAGTAAACTAAGTAGTGGACCCACATCACCTCAAGTATTAGACCACAATGACAGTTAAGAAAAAAGCAGTAAAAACATCAAAACTATTAAAAACAATCTGCAAATTATAATCTATATAAAAACTTAACTGCTTGGAATTACTTTTCCTTTCCAACCTGACAGGCTCAATGAACCAATATTTTCATGTAACTGCAAGACACGCAGGCTTACAAGGTACTGCCATAAACAGTCTGCCTGCTTTTTTGTGGTACATCACCATCCAGGTCGTTTTTAAAAACGGAACTGGGTCCTCAAACTATGCAACTGTTATGTATCCAAAAACATTCCAGTTTTGTCTTAAATTTAACATATTGCGATGCTATAATCAATAACGTAACTGGGAGACAAGGATCTGAATTTTATCTCGGAATACCAAAGGCATGTGGATGGGTATGCTTCTGACTCAGATAAGGAAATCTAGATCAGAATTCATATGAATTACATCTCTGATGAATAAGAAAACATTTTTATAGACTTTTGGAGCAGATGCCCTATAAGAATATAACTCATGCCTCTTCTTAAACAACATATGGGAACACTTCCGTATTGAGGTAACATTTACTAACCTCTCAGTGAAATTTCTGCCCTGCAAAGTGCATGCTAACACTACTCACTCATCAGTAACTCCAGCATACAAACCACTTCGATCGCATTGGCTGTCTTCACTAACCTCCCCAGTTAGAGCACTTTCCCAGTTTTGCTTCTCCATGTTTTTAATCTTTCTAGAATAACAGGTTTATGAAAGTGTTTATTCAAATTCAAAATCCATGTAAATATTCTAGGAAGAAGGAAAGAGCTTATGCATTATCAGATTCCAGTGCTCTTCATGAATAAGACTAAGATCAGCAGAGTGTATAGTGAGATGAAGTTTACATGGAAGGGTGAGGAGAAAGGTAAATTATTTATAATGTGCTAAAATATGCCTTATTTACTTTATACAGTACACTTCCAAATTACCTTTAAACTGCAATTCAAATCATCAGGCTTAAATATAGTAACTAGTTCTACAGTAGGAGAAAATCAGATAAAGCCTTCTTTTGGACTAGCCATAACAAGCTAATATGCTATAAAAGAAGCCACCAGTAAATAGGGATTATGGACAAGGGTACTAAAGAGATCCCTTCACCCACAATTACTGTATGTGAAGTCCCGTCTAACTAAACTCTGGAATGTTTTTCTACTTAAAATGATCAGCATGCAAAGTGCTTTGCAGTTTTCAAAAGGCATGCTATTTTAAATTCTCAATTTACTGGTAAGTGACACTTAGTATCAAAAAAAACATTCTAAAAAGCTTTTAGTCAAATCTGGACATATTGGTCTCCACAATTATCTGCTGCAATGCTTATAATTTAATCTCAAATTTATTTTTGAAGACTTGTGTTTCATATCAACATTTCTTCTTTCAGCAAGTCAGTCATTACTCAGCAACTGAGTCATGAGGAGGGTCTTATTACTACCTCTCACCCATGAGCAATTCTCATTTTACCGAAATATGTTAAAGTGCATAAAGGATTTTCCTCAGAGTTATTTATGTGCAGTTATTTCCCTTATATTTCAACTTGCATGATCTTATTGTACTCAGGGCCTTTATTAATAAAGGCTGGGTCTCAAAGAATCTGATACAACTTGGGTGCCTAATGCAGAAAACCTTGAGGCTGATTATATACAGTGCTTGATTTGCATATTTCAAAGTCATAGACTCTAAGCACTTAACTCAGGATTGTTGAGGACCACTGATAGAATTACTTTACTTTCCCAAACAAGCAACGTAAATTCTTAAAAAAAAAAACACAAAGCGGTTTAGAATTCAAATAACAGATGTCTAGAGCTAAATAAATTAAAAATACAATGTATTCATTTGTCTAGTTATAAATAGTTCTAATACATTTTTTACTATTGTAACTTCCAAATACATCTCTTACACCTTCTAGCAAAGACCACGTCTGGCAATACAGCCTATTAAAAGTATAAAAAGCCAAAAATGACAGGTAACTTTTAATAAGCACTACCATAAATAATGTCCCAGATTACATCTGAAGATATTTACAAATAACAGAATAAGTGTCAAAGTAGGGAAAAAATACCAAAATTTAAACAGAGGAAGTTCACTGAAATCTCTACACAGCAATTTCTTCACAGTAACTTCACATACTCTGGCTAACAACATACAGCTGACTCCACTGAGGAGAAAAACCTTATTTTTCTGAAGTGCAGTTGGTAATCACAACAGTGGCAAAAATCAGGTTTCCAGGTCATGGTACTTGAGAAGGCCAGTGCCTGTTTGGAAGAATTTCTCTTATAGAAAAGAAAAACTGTGAAACAATCACACAGTTGAAATCCTACAATTAGTTTAAGGTTGGCAGGTTCCACTGGAACAAACTCCTCCTAGCTAATCTTAACATCTCCCAAGAACCTTTAATGATATCTTGAAAGAAACTAAAGAAGTGCAAACTGACTGCAAAGGGACACAAATGGAAAAACTAAGTGTGTTGTGTATTTTCAGGCAGCTATATTTGCCTAACTAAACCTCCAGTCTTAAATTCTGAATTGCAGTAAATATACTCTGACAGATTCTTCTGTGGAATTTAAGTCAAGTAGCTTTTTAAAATAGATTTTGCCATGGAAATTGTTGTCTGCGAGTCTAGCACTCTTCCAGAAACAGAAGCAGTGTTAACAGTCCAGGAAGCCTACAGCAAAAGTAAGCGAGGTATGGTGCTGAAGTCACTGCAATTTCAGAAGCTTTTCAGCCCTTTACATGACTTCTTTCTAAAATGGTAGCAACCTGAAGATTTCTCCTGCCAAGTCTATAGTATCTCCAAATCCACATGACGAACATCAGGATTTCGTTGCTGAAATATAATTTAAAAAAAAAATACATTTTTATTGAAAATATTCAAAGACATTTTTGCACATGGATACAAATAATGTATTTCTGGTATGATGTTGGCAACTGGATAACAAATCCCCTTTTCTGGTAACATAGGGACTAATTTAAAATGAGGAATAGGTTCAACAACTACTGCCCATACTATAAGCAATTTTTGAAGGCTGTCATCTTTTTATTTGACAAATATTTTTCAACATCACAGATAAATTAGTTCTTATGCTTTATGAAATATGAAGCAGCTATTTTGATTTCTAAAAGGCAGTTTCTTTTTATATAAAACTGTCCAAATAAAACTATCTTAAAGTGAGATATATGTTTAACAGGTATTTTCCTGAATAATTGATAAGATTGCTGAAATAATTTATTCTATGACATTGAACCTATTTATAAAGATTCAAAATGCTGTTTCTATTAAGAAATATGCATTTTCTGATATTGTAGAAATATGTTATTGTCACTACATGGATTGTATAACCCATGAGAGGTTTACTGAAAGTCATCAACTTCAAAGTCATCCAGTATGTGAATCTGACTAGTGTATTCAGTAAAGCATATTCAAGAGCAACACAATCACCTAAATCCCTGCCTATACCAAAAACCAGTATTCATGTTTATAAAACAATTAGTCATGATCCTGCTCCTCAAAAACCATGAAGAACTGGATCTGCTGGTGCAATTAAACTCAAAAATAATATTTTTGTTGTTAAAAAGCACCACTCTAGGGACAGAAACTAAAACTAGAATATGTATCAAATACAGTAAGCAAGGACAGGCATGCTCTTGAGCAGTGTCTCCTGACCAAAAAAGGCAGTCATGACAGGACTGTATTTGCCTGGCAGTCAGTATATAGTTCTGTAGTCATGCCAGAAACGGTAAGATTAACAGCCACAAGATAATTCTAAAATTAAAAATGGAAACAATCCTTTGTTGCATTGACCAAAGGATATTTAATCACAGAATAATAAAAAAGTAGTAAGAAAATTATGACAGGCCTATAAAAGAAGCAAACACTGTACTGCTTCAACAAGAGCAAAAAGCGTTGAGTAAAGCCCTCATTACACACTGATATATTTGATACAATGCTAAATACCAGACTTAAATAAAAAATAAAATAATAAAATTCAAATTTGCTCCTTTAAAAGCAGAACAGAATTCATCAGCCTGCAAATAACATAGAATTCTGAGGATACAGTAACAAAGACATAATCAGGTCTCATTTCACAAAAATATTGTTCTACAGTGCTATAAAACTGAACAAAATACATAACAAACGGATCAATGGCAAAGCAAGGGTTTGCTGCTGCTCAGAACTTAGTTAATGATACTATAGCAAGACAATTTGCATTAGGATTATCAAACTCTTCCCCTCTCTCATGTTTACAAACAAAATCCCAAAAAGCAGCAGCAGTGATATTGTTTAAAATGTATCACAGAATAAGCCCTCCCCAATAAGCAGCTAAATTTTACCTTTAGGTCCTTCTCAAGTCTGTCTACTTCAGCTCCCAGTGTGTCAATGATATTCTCACCATGCTTAAGCATGAAGGCTTCTAATTCTTCAAGGGTTTTCACTTGTTGAATTTCCTACGAACAAATCAAATTTAAGAGGTTGAGATGACAGAAAGAAAAGAAAGGTCCTGACATATTTCAAGTGGGGAAAAAAAACAAAACCAAATACTTTTCAGCTTTTGCCATTTCCAGCAAGGCAGAGCAGGGTACCCCTGTGTATTCTTTCCTCATTTTCATACATTCTTGCTATTCAATTACACTGCCTACTCTGGGCATCACATTACCAACTCATCTGAAAATGCACAAGGATTACTATGAATGCTGCTGTAAATATGGCTCCTCCATAATATCAAAAAACTCAAAGATAGTTGATAAGAACTCAGACTTGGAGACCCATAGCATATGAGACTGCAGGAATGAGGTTAAGGAAGACAGGATGCTATGCTCCTCCCCCCAACAAACCAGACATCAGGAGCACCAAAGCATTGTCATGAGCTTTCCTTTGAGTTCTCACAGCAAGAACAGAGTTGGCCAGAAGCCATTTGCCCTGTAGGATCTCAACCACAGTTTAGGCAAGACAGCTGCAGTATGTTTAGGACAAATAGGTTACTGCTAACAGACAGAATAATTATTAAATAGCTAATTCTTGTGTATACAACTACAGCACAACATTGATTTCTTTCTCCGCCCCTAAAACCACTTTTTCCACACCTCTAAAACTGAAGAGGAATAATGTAATTGAGTGAGCTTAAAAGATATCCAAACCACAATAACCTATGACTACAATCAGGGTAAGTCTAACATGAAAAAACAAACGAGATTCATCTGAATGACAGGACTTCAACAAATATTTCACAATTTTAAAAAGATTAATGCTGATAACCAGCTCATTCAGCTAGCATAGTTATTTGAAAAACTATAGATCAAAAGGCAAGCACTACATCTGCCCTTGACTTTGGGTGGCAGAGCCCTGCTGAAAGTGGCTATCCTTCAAAACCTAGCTGACACGAGGTTACTACATAAAAATACAATAATCTGGTATGACAAACTGTTGCCAACCTAGAATCAATCAGGAAGAACCTTTCCAACAATTCTTGCTGGAAGAACCAGCGAAGGTTGTGTGCAGTCGCCAAAAGGGAATAGCAGGTAAAGAACAAAAGCTAACAAAGCCTTTGAAAAGAAAAGTAGCTAACTAAAGAGCTGCAACAGCAAAACAACTGAGACTTGGCAACATAAAACCAAGCAAAACTGCACTGCCTCAGCTGTACAAAGCTGACAGCACTCTTCCTCTCAAAAATGTATTAAACTGAAATCCAATACATGAACAGATCACTTATTGCACTAGATATATAAAATATACATACATCTTATTTTCACATTAAGGGGCAGTACTTTTTAAAAACAAGGACACTGACTAATGGTTTAAAAAATTGCAGTAATTCAAATGTAAATTCAGATAAGTCACATTTAATGGCCATATGTAAAATGCATCTGACATCTACTTTTCATTTTGAAAGGATAGCAAAGAAAGAAATTTTGTAGGTACACAAGCAAATGTATACAAGGAAGTTACTGGTGAAAATGGGTAAGCAAGCAAAACATTTTACCCACTTAAAACTCTTCTTGTAAATTTAGATTAATTATTCTCTACTTCGTATGTCATAGTTTTGCCATGTAGAATCAGACGAATATTTTGCATTTCTATATTGAAGAGAGGGCCTAACAAAAGCTGCTCTGAACTACACTAAAATCAGACACTTACTTAAGGGTGGTTAATTGTTAAACACTGTCAAAATGCTAAGTCATGTGATGCAAGCAATCCATATTCAAGCCTAGTCTGACTGGCAGGATCCGTAAACCGTAACACTGCATCTTCAGCACCCAAAGCAAATGACTCTGCCAAGAACAGATGCTTATTCTCAGGTGACAGGCTTCCAGTTTTAACTGGAGACCTTGTAATTCAATAAAAATTTATTGGAAGAATTATGTTCTCATCAAAATTGTTTTGGACAAATCTGCATTTTCTAACAAAAACCTGAGTTTTAAAAAACTGCCCTTCTCCTACCCAGGCCCTACTCCATCCAGAAGTGGCTCTACTTCAGCAGCACATAATACAATTCTGTGTACAGATATTTAACACACTAACACAAAGTAAAAACATCTGCAATCCTTCAAACTGAAGAAGTAGAATATTTCTCACCTGCTTGAAAAATCTTGGTTTTAGACATACTTGAAATTGGAAAGTAAATATACTGGGAAGTTACAAAATCATTTTAAACATACTTGTAGCAGCTGTTCAATGTCTTGTTTTTCCAGGTAAGAACGAGTAACAACCCGTCCATCAAAGTCTACTTCTGCCTTGAATCTCACTTTGCTCATTCCCATGTCTGTGGCTTTAACATCATGAATTGCTCTGAAACATATAATTTTTAAAGAAAATGTAGAATAACATAAAACAAACAACTAGCTAGTTTGACTTCTGATGTTAACAATATCACAATAAAATGATTGTGTAATTTTAAAAGGCCAGTGCCTTTGACTAACATTTCCTCATTTTGTCACCACAGACTTCCATCAAATACTGATTCATATTTAACCAGTTATACCACTTCCATGGGTATCTGCTACACCAACACAAGTAACCTGTATCTATAAGGGGCTTGCTATAATAAAAGACAGACTACAAGAAGCATCACAGATTTAAAACTAGGCTATATTTTTTAAAAAAACTCCCACCATAGAAGTGAGAACTTCCCTATTCTGAGTTGAACTTTTAAGTTCAACTTACTTGCTACTGCACTGAATTTTTTGTGCATGTACATATACATGCAACTATTTAAAAATCTTTAAATATCCTCAATTCTGAGGTAAAGAATACTATCTGTTCTCAATTACTGAAAGCACACATTGCAGTTATAGAAGTGTCCTTTCCTAGGTAACTAGGAAAATTTACTTTGGTAAAGGAGATTCACCAAATTCTCCTTTTGGAGAATCTTCTCTTCAAAAATACACTTGATATAAAAAAAGTTATGGATATTGCGTGTGGAAATCATTTTTGATCATACTGAATTATTGATCATGACTAGTCACAATACAGCTGTTTGTAAATGCTGAAAACGTTACTTATTTAAAGGTTCCTAATAGATGCTAGCACGTGAATATTGCAATATGTTTATAATTTGGACATTTGAAGACTTCTGGTTTTCTATAGTACAGTTTTGCTCCAGTTTGTTAGACAAACTCCATGATACAGGTAATAAACAAAAAGCCCTCTTTTTCAGGGATAATAAGATATGAAGCAAAGTTAGGACCTTGACATACTGTGATGCATTTCAACAGTGGAATAAATATAAAATAATAAAATACTCTTTTTTTCCTTAATTAGATCAACACAAACTTAGTTTATCTTTAAAAGCCAAGCAGAATTTAAAATTGCCACTCCAGAGTAGGTTTCCACATTTTTCCACCAAGGCCAGAAAAAAAGCGAAGACTAAAATATGGGACATAAATCTCAAAGTAGTTTAAATTCTTGATTCAGACATTTCCAAGGCAAAATAGCAAAAGTATCTGAGGTCAACTATAAAATATTTCAAAGACTTTGGGTTTATTAACAGAAAAATGCAATCTTGACAATTTTTCAAAATTCTAACATAAAATTTAGATTCAGCAAAAGAGATTACTTGATGGAAAGAACTATACTTTTTACTAAGTTGAGCAATTTCACAGCATCTTTGAAATTAGCATGCCCTTTGTCTTAAGCAAATTTATTTTTCCCAACTAGAAATGTTTCTTCTCAATGTTTATAAATTAAAACTAACTTCACAGGGGGTGCAGGAAGAAAGTGGAAGGCAGATATATTTTGGAAGCAGCCTGCTACAGGGAACAGCCTACAAAGAACAGGAGGCAAAATATTTAAGACAATCACAGGAAATGTTTATGGAATATTTCTTGTAATACTCAAGGTGGAGGAGGGGTAGTGTTAAGCACATTAAAAAAGAAATAGAACATGAACTAAATATAGAGACACCAAAAAATACTTCTTAGTAAACATTTAAGCAGATTAAAAGAACCATCAGCTTACTGGTAGCAATAAAGAATTTCCAGCTCCAATCAAGTTTACACAGCTATTCTGTGGGAAGCTACCAAATCAAAACAGTATTAACTGGAATAACCTAACTGGCATCAAAACTACCTCCTCACACAAGAGGGTATTTAAGATAATGGATGTGGTTCAACGAGGGTTATTGAAGAGAATTTGAATCCAAATGAATGAAAAATGTTGAAGATAGCTCTGATGGGCACGATATAAGCAAGAATATAAGAAGAGATATTTGAGATTCTCACTCAACAGTACCCTGATAAAATTCAGTAAAATGATGCATATTCTGTAAATGTGAAGGGAAAAAAGTCTACCTTAGCACTTAAAATCTGTCCAGGAAAGATAAGACAGTGAGTTAGGAGAGAGAAAAATCACTAGTAATTCAAAAATAAAAATGTGAATGCTAAAACTTGAGTTACAAAGCTTGCTTACGGAAGCTTCTGTATGGCTAGTAGACACCATCAATTCAAGCTAGGCAAAGAAAAAAGAGCAAGTTTCACATTAAAGAAAAAAAAAAAAAAGCTGTCAGAGGACATCAAGTTACTGGTTTTGAACCATCAGTTGTAGTACTTTCTCCTCCACCCCTGAACCAGAATGACAGCTTTGCCAGCACAACAGCAGCACAATTACCCAATAGATGTTTCAATGAAGTAAAAATTAGAGACGAAATTGTCACTAAGAATAGTTTATGCCTAGGGATCTATGATTTCATTCTGTAAGAACAGAATCAGGACAGTCTGTCCCACATATATTTTATTTCACAGTTCTGAAAGCTTAATTTCCTACATTTCAGTTAAGCTGAACACAAGAAAGATTTAGGCACCAAAGGTGTGAATGAGAGTTAAGAATGGAATGTTTGTGTAGCAAAAAATAAAATCTAGTCATTTTCCAGCTGACAACAACTCTGACTGAAAGCCCATTCTGGATCACAAATGAAATAAGAGCTACAACTAGAAATTACCAAGCAAAACAGAAAGAAAGGGGAAACAAATAGCCATGAGCCTAAAAAAGACATGAAGTCCAGCAAACTGATAGGAGAAGCATAAAAAAAGGCACTGCCTGTGATACAAACCAACATTTTTAAAGTACAGCAAAAACAAAGGATAACCTGCAAAAAAGGCTGCTACTAGATGGAAATCGTGAAATTACTAATGATACGGAATAGGCAGAAACAAGCAACAAGCCTTGTTTTCTCGATCTAAAAAGCACAATCTATTAGTACAACAAAGCATTTATCTACTGGATATTAAAGAAAAAAAAATGCTTCTAATTCAGCAGGCTCCGTAACCTGTATTCAAGAGTAAAGAGAACTAAGAAAACTGTGAAGGCCAATTTATTTTTCATCCTGCAATACTGATGAGAATTAAAAAAAAAAAAAAAAGAAAATATTAACAACACCATGTCAAAATTAAAGAATGGCAAATGAGGTAATCCATTTAACTTCACCTGACAACCCACGGAAAAATAGTGAAAAAGGTGGGGAAAAAAAAAACATATTAAGAGCATCAATTCCAGTCATTAAGGTTTGGGGGATTGTAAGTTGTCAAACCATCATGTAAAAAAAATTCAAGATTTAGCTAAAAAAAAAAGATCAACACCACAGAGATTATTTATTTTAGTAGTATAGCAGTTAGCATTGTCTGATAAATCAAATACTTTATAATTAGCAGTGGAACATGATGTTCAGTCAAGCTACCATCGGAATAGCAAGTTAAGTGGTTGTGGTGGTGACAGAGGGAAAGGAATCAGAACCTCTGGATCCTTTGGTCAATTTGGATTTAAAATCTTCTGATTAAAACTAAATGATTCCCTAATGTATCCCTTAATATTTAAAGACAACATCTGAAAATAAAGATTGCAAACCCTCCCTGAAGGAACAAGGAAGGACTGTTCTGGGAAGCAGCAACTGCAAAAAGATTGCATTGAAAACTCAGGTACAGTCTGACAGCTGAAGACCCAGAAAGGTTGAAATAAAAAGAACAAGTATTAGCCACAGCTGTAGAAGCAGAGCAGTACTCAGGAGCTTTTTCTTTTACCTTTGGTGACAGCGGGGGGGGGGGGGGG
>NW_010556870.1:52942-80139 GCF_000687285.1 Phaethon lepturus
GAGAGTCTAAGAGTAGGGCATATTACTATACAACTCCATTTAAGAAAATGGGAGAATGCGAACGTTCAAGAAAATGATGAAACTCCTACAAGCTATGTTGATGAAAATGTACAAGCAGCCTTCTGAAGAGACATAATGCTAACAGATTTCCTCATTTTGCAGTAAAAAGTTGAAAACAAAACACTTAACTAACCAAAGATTGAAGTAAAAGAATTAGAGTAGCTTTTCCCCAAAAAATACATCTCAGAATTCTGAGATCAAGATTGGATGTCTCATTAGAAGATGTAAGTTAATCACACTCAAGATATTAGAGTTGTTACAAGAACCTGGTGAAAGACAAAGTGTGTGCTAAAACAAATCAAAGCAGATAATGTAATGGATCCAGGAAAGAGATCACTCAAGACAGAGTGCATACAGAATGTCCTCCAAACAGTGTTATGAGAAGTACCTAAACATGTTTCAGCTTCTAACCTTAAGAGAAACACATAGTTTCTCACTAAGTCTTCACTTTTTTAATCCTTTATGCTTTTTAAAAATTAAGTTACTTTTTCTTTTAAAAAACAGCTACATTGAGGAGATTAAATAAGTCTGCTCCGTTGAGAAATTATAGCCGTCTACAAAACTGAATATAAAATGGTGCTTGGGATGGGAGAAACTTTATGATTCCAGCCTGGGACAAGCAAAAGCCACCTGTGCATTTTGAAAAAAGAACTAGAGAAGTCATGTACAAATAACCATGTGAACTCACCTACGCTAACACAGCACTGTTGACACATGCTCCACTATTCAGACTAATCTGGGGCCATCACAAATACTTTAACAGAGTTTAGTTACTGACATGCAGAAATGCTAATACAATCCTATTCCAAGACAGGAATCTTGTTTAGTTTCTGGAATGAATGGTATAGCATTCAGACCTGTTGCTTGCAACTGAGATGATGCAGCACTCAGTTAACACTGGATTACTCATAATAAACTAATGGGCTTCCCCCCGCTCCCTGAGCTCAGTAATGACTACAAATTAAAAGCGCTCTAAAATATTCCAGCTCATTTAGAACAAAATATACACCTGAATAAAGATTAAGAAAACAAAAAGGGTTTTGCTTCTAAATCAAAGTTAGTAGGGTTAAAGTAAACTAAAATAGCTCCTTAAAAAGCATTTAAGCAAGATTTCAGAATTACAATGAGCTGTAAGTTTATTTCACTGCAAATTGCAGACTTCCAAAGAAAGAGAAATTAGCACTGAGTTCATTCTGGAAACATCTAACATGCAGAATCTATTACATCATAACATTGCTGCAGCACTTCACTGCTAACGGCTACAGAATTCCAGACACTGAATATTAACAGTAACAGAATTTAAATGCTTAAGTGCTAATAAGCTATAAAAGCAACAATACAGTACCATTTAAGTGCTTGCACTTCATGCATTTGAAAATAGTTTTAAGTTTGTGATGGCTTTCTCATTAAGTCATTGTCAACTCCCATAATTAATGTAACTGTTAGAACATATTTGCAATTTTATTTCATCTGTGGAACATCTGAGAGGTGTATTCACTTACTGAAATTTTTAGCATAGAAATAGAAGTTAGTAAATTAAGATTCTAAAATCTCAATACAGAAGAATCCACCCTAAAAATAACCTCTCTGAGTAGATTTCTCTCATTTAAAGTGTTTGAACTATTTTTTCCAGATGTTATTTTCCTGCTTTATGTTGTTCTTAGTAGAGATTGAGCTGTAAAGATTCTTACCTTACTACAGGATCACTTTCCAGTAACTCGGTGAGGCGCTGCAGTTGTTCAGGTTGAATGGATCGTCCCAGCAGGGCTTCAGTGTTAGTGTAGATCAGAAATGCTGACACAGTTCCTAACAAAGTTCCAACACCTAGAGACCCCACACTGTCATAATAAGGGTTTCCTAAACAAGACAAGTCAAATTAGTTTCACAGAGCATTTCTAAAACATAGAAGATAATTGAGATTTCATAATAAAATGAGTACATAGTTTGGGGGTTTTGGTGGGATTTTTTTTTTGTTTTGGGGTGGTTTGTTTGTTTGTTTTTCAATGCATTGGCAATTCTTTCCCACTGAGGAACAGGATGAAGCTGGAAGAAAACAAGTTATTTGAAGATGAAGTCTCAGGTCCCTCCCGATCCTCAGCCACTCCTGTCTCCTGCAGGACTAATAAACGAGTAAAGTTGTGTTGGCTATTTGGGTTTCTGTGTATAGATTTACCTTTATTAATATAAAATTATATGCACCTAAACACAGGTAGTAGCATAGAAGTCTGTGTTCTTTTATCAGTAACTCAATAACATGCAAGTATTAACCATTTCTGGAATACAGTACCTACATAATAAGTTTTAAACCTGTATTCATTCATATTCAGATTTGTAGAAACAGTAATGTATTTTTAACTTTATGAGGGAAACTAGAGATGGAATAAAAAACTGACTTCTACATAAAAACTAAACTTGCTATTAACTCATTAGAAGCCACAAAATTACAATATTTATTTTTTTCTTAAACAATTGAAAAGCCAAAGCCAATACTTAAAAAAGGACACATAAATAAACTTTCCTCTTTAGGAAACGTAACCGTGCAAAGACAGACTTATAATCAGTTGCCATACAGATTGTCCTACCTGCATGAATTAGATTTCCCACACTGTTCAGGAGCAGCTACGATCTGAAGATAACACTAATACCACTATCTATCAAAGAGAAGAAAAGAACTGCTTCCTTAAGTCCTCCCCACATACACATGGAGCTGCACACCACTGAATAAGGAAGCTCAAATTACGTAATTCCACCATGGCACAGTGATTTACATAACTGGCTACATAAATATACCTTTAGTAAAATATACCTTAGTTTGTATGACAAAATAGCTTAAAAGAAAGTTAGACCCATCTGCATGTACTCTTTCAAGCTTAACTCCACCAATAATAGACACATAAAAACCACAAACTTTTATTTTAAATATATTCAACTCAAACTACTAGAAATCAGAGAACAGTATAAACCTCCAGAAGCTTACACAGTAAAAGTATCCGAAAAATATTAGAGATGTATTTAAGTCAACCAATATAAACTAAATGCTTTGTGTTCATGTCATGCACAGAAGGAAATTCACACCCTGCTTGCGTCAGTTTGAGGCAGAATTTTACCTGTTAAAGAAGTCAGACCCATACAGGTAGCAGCTACGGCCACACTCAGAACTGCTGCAGCATCCTCCAGTAACACCACATTTGTACTAGGATCACGACTCTGCACAACTGCGTATGCAACAAAAGAATTACATTGCTTTGGAAAGCTTAGCTTTACTAAATTATGCACAGCACTTAAACTATACTAACACCAGAGATTTAAGAGAAAAATTTCCCTAAGTATATAGGTGTAAACTGAATTTTTCCACATGCACACACTTCTGAAAGCATTCATAAACACACAGAACAAGCCCTGTGACAATTATGAAAGCCTCTCCAAAATGTTTGAAAAATTTAACAGGACATTTATCCTGAAAAATGCAAATAGTTTAGTAAACATATCTAAGTAGTGTTACTTAAATCAACAGGTTTTCACCTAATTTGTAAAATGTATTTGTTACTCAAAAACAGATCAATAAAGCAAGAGGAAAGGGAAAACAGGCAAAATTGTTTCTATCATTATGCAAATATAAGTAAATAGATTATGTTTTAAATAACCACATACCTTACTGCTATAACGACACATACCATATTGATAAAATGACAGACCCTTGGCTCGGGCACTCCTGCGAATTTCATTTATAGCAACAAGAAGGGTAGCTGAAACAACACCAAAGTAGTTGCTGAAAATGGTTAGAGGCAAAAGGACTTGTTTCCATTTTGTAAAGAGGGAACTTTTCTACCTATCATAGTAACAGATCATCAACAAAGCTCTGATTATTAATACTTTGAATAATGACAAAGCATGAAGTTACTTTTTTGTCTACATGCATGTCTCATACAAATCAAAACAGTTATATTCACTAACAGTTTAATACCAAAAAGGCATTCTACATATACTTTCCAAAGGAAGTGTTCTTCAACTTATTATTATACAGACAGGTAAGAAAAAAAAGTTTTCCCACTTTTTTTTTGTTTGTTCACAACACAAGTATTTGCAGAGCTCAAAACTTTACCGTGTAAGCAAGGACCAATTACTACTGTAATTATTGACACTGTACTCTTAGAGGTTATGAATACTTTGAAATATTTCTTGAAACTGCATACCTCCTTCAGATACCAATGACCCTGCTAAAATGCAGTATGCCTGTATGGAAAAAAAAAAGGCTCAATTATTATGTTATACACATATTTGTACAGATCTCTTCACCATAAACTATACAAACACAGCATTCCAGAACGCCATTACCCACTGTACTGTGCAGTTGTCCCTAAACAGAAGGCAACCAACAATATTTGAATTATGCAATGTATTGCAAAATAGGAAAGGAGGATCTCTTGGGAAGTGTGAAGGAAAGATGCAGAGTTTAAAGAACAGCTCATTTTTCTGTAAGATCAGCTATAGTTTAACATGATTTTTTTCTTAAACACATTCTCATTAAGGATGGTTTGAGTTAATTGTATTGGGATTCAAAATGGCTCAGGAAGTGAATTTCAGACTGTGCCATTACTTTCTATTAAGTCGCCAGTGTTAGATACAATATCAAACAAGGTTAGCTTACCCAGAGAAGAGATTCTATAGGATGAGGGTGGAGTAAACCTATGATCCCATGATACCAAGAAAGTCCTGCACCCATCATGAAAATGCCCACCCCACTTATCAGGGAGGCAATATAGCGCATGTTTGTGAAACCATACCTAGATGAAAACAAAGGAAGTGATTTAGGAAAATAAGATTCGTATGTTTGGCAAACGTATCTACAAGTTTTTTTCCGTTAACTTTTACATGACTTAAATTATCACCATATGACTGGGCATCCACTTAAGACAATGTTGGTAAATCCAACCTAATCCAAGGGGGAAAAAAAAGCCACCTGGAAAAGGTTATCTAGTACATACAAGGACATCAATCACAGATTTTTTCAAATTAATTTTTCACCAAGCTATTACATAGCTGTATTAGCTGTTGTGCAGACTGAGGATTTTACTACTGTAAAAACCCAAACATGTCACTTTTACATTTTATTGCAATGCTACTTCTAAATGAAAACTCTAGCCTTACAGGCAGCCAGTCTACGTATTTCATAATGCTAATTTAAAGGGAGTAAAATTTGTGACATCTTTAAGTAGTTCAGCTAACTGCAGACATTCAACACTTGTAATTTTTAAGAACAGTGGGAAGAGCTAAAGCAACATTAAAAGTGCATCTTTACTCTTTTTTTTTTTATTAACTGCTACTACAAACAGTACATTCCTTTAGCAACATTTAAAAACCAATAGTACAAAAAACTATATTGAGGAAGAAGGGAAAAACGTGAGAAGGGGGAAGGAGATACAATGAATATTTAGACAAATTTAAGATTAAAACAGTTTTCAAATTACCTGATGCTCTTAATGAAGAAAAGCTTAACTAATTCTGTAACCTGGATGTATTTTGAACTAGTGCTTACAGTATGAATGACTTGCCCAAACATGTGAACTGTAAAGCAGGTCAACACCAAGAAAATGGAGAGTATGGCTTCTAACTTTCATGAAGCTGTAAGAACTTATCAATAATATCCCTATTACTCAGATAAAAACAAAGAGTTTTAAGTCAAACACATCTCCTTATGATACAAGTAGCTGCCTTGCAGAAAAGCACTTTGTTGAAAAGTGGAAGAGGACAGTATGTTTTCTTTTTAAAAAAATCTTGTCATTCACACGAATAGTGTTTAAAAACAAAGTAAATCTATCCATTAGAAGAGGTAGAAGACCCCAGAATAACTTAAAGAAATAATGTCAATTAAAATAATACACATCAAAAAGCATACCAAAAAAAAAATCATTAAATATAACATGCATCAAGCCACTGAAGCTAAAACTGCAGTTTGGAAGAAATCCCTTTTCTTATTTTATCTACTGTAAAATTAGAAACAATGCATTTCAGAACTGATACGAAACAGCAGATTAAATAGAACAAGGTGACATACAAACAAGAACTGATCTTATTCCTATATATAATTACCAAAATCATTATTTACTCAAAAAGCTTACGGATGACTAGGGTCAGGTGTCCTTGCAGACTGACTGATGCCCAAAGCTAGCAATGCCTATTTAGGACAAAAGGAAAAAACCTTTGTTAAAAAAACAAAATTAAAAATTTAGAAACATTCTATCTTTCAAGTTCACTTGATTTAAAGGCAGATGCAATTTGCTGATCTGTACATATGCTTTGTTACTGATATTTTATTAGAGCTAGAATATAATCCTCAAAATCTATCACCTAAATCTACCAGCCACAAAAAACTGTTAATTATACCTATATATCTATATATAGGTAATTATATATAGTGTGTGTATATATACACAATTACTGTTAATTATAATTTTAGAACTGCAACCAAAAGTGAACACCACATGCAATCACAAATGTTTTTGCTCTGCTTCCATGTGAAGGAATGAAGTTGTTCAGGGAACAAAGCTATTTAAACAAATCCCTCTTGAAGAGAAATTATACGGAGACTATGGTAATGGCATACTACATTTAGAGCAATCATTTTACACTGCAGCTTCTTTCAGTAGTATTCTCCAAACTGAAGAAAAAAAAAAATCATTTTGAAGGAAGAAATAAAAACCTCTTGCTATCTAAATGGCCTATTTGGAATATATTTAATTAGGCATGTATAAAACTATTGATGCATTAAGTTATAAATCTAGACCTCAATTTTGCAAAGCATGTCCTTTGTTTTAGGCCTATGAATTACTCAAACATAATACCAGGTATTAAAATTTAGATACTTTGGTCTTCACAGCAGCAAGCTCCTTTGAGGCAGCAAGGTTTCTCCTGTGTTTTCCCCAAAACCATATACTCAAATATTTGACCAAAACATCCACACACACATTTCCAGTGGAACATTTAACCTTCATGTTTGAAAATCAGACTAGCTCTTCCACGTATAAGTGGTAGATAATACCACTATCATTGGTACCATTGGTTCACCTATAAATTGACACACTTGGCCAAGTGAAAGTCACACACACTGAGGCTGCCTCCCCATAAATTTCTTTAAGTATCAGTTGAGTTAGTAGCAACGCTGTCTTCACTGTGCAGCTCGAACAGCTGAAAGGTTGTGTAAAACCATTTAGAAAAAAATAGCAAACAAAATATGAGCCCTCAACTCAGTCTTGTTGGACAGAGAAGCATACAGGTACAACTACAGCAAAAAGGTAGCCAAAATTGTGTAAAAATGCTTTAAGATGTTAAGTCTGCTCTAAGGTTCCATACATTCCTCAAATCTGGAAGAGCACAACACTCTTGCATTTTATGAGGATCACAAGCTATCCAAGGACTCCTCTTGCTTGAGATGCAGTAAGGTTTCAGCCAGTCATCTTGAAGTCCTTTTTTTGTTTCCAAAGCCTTGCTGTATCAAAAACTGCCACAAGAAAGACTTTCTACACTGGGAGAAGGTAAGATTTCCAGGTCTCATAATGTGTGACTCAAGCATAGTAAAGACAACAATGGAAAAAACATTAATTTTGTCCCTGCACACTAATATTACGTGCCCAGCTCTGAGTTGGCCACACCACCTATCAAAGTAAGCATGCCAAGTAAGTGGCCACTTATGCCGTGCGTGGCTGCTAAGACAGTCTAGGAATAGAAAAAGAAACCAAGATGTTCAAGTCATTATTCTACCAAGAGATGACTAAGCAATAAGTTCTGTCATTCTATTACAATACCTGACAGGAAAAGTATTTCGAGTTAACATTTAATCAAAATAATAAAGAGGTATACTTCGTACATCACCTTAGTTTCAAGTCCCACTTATGATCCAAGAAGTAGCTGAGTATAGTTCTGCTTACTACAACTCCTCTCTTTCTAATTTCTAAAAAAAACTTAAGAATCTACATTCTGACTTGTCTCACTCTTACATTAATACAAATTAAAAAACACCCAGTTTTAATTTTTTTTATTATCTGGACAACACTCAATAATACTTTAAGATGATCAATACAACATTCTTGTCTGGGAACGGCAGGGAGCAAGGAGGAGATGAGTGAGCATGTAACCCTAGTTAGAAAAATCTCAGTAAAGATAAGGCTTGTCACAAAGCATATGCATAATGTGACCAACAAAATTAAGCCTGTCCTGGGACTTACTTCCTAATGTTTGTATATTTGACTAATATTATAACCCATTTAACCTTTTTTGGTACACTTTCATCTTGATAGTTACAGGTAAAATAAACTCCAACTGAAGTATGGAACAATCAATTATATGAAAAAATAATAGTTTAGAAAAGAACAGAAGAAATTGGGGCAGGTGTTTTGAAATCATGTAGATGTATTACAAATAGTATTATATTAGCAAAAATACTGGTCCTAACACCATTCAAATACATTTTATTTATAATTACAGGTGACTCTTTCTAGATTCCTTCTGCATTTAAGGCTTCTAGACCAAGTCAGTTATTTTACTGTTTGCTTATAAACCCTCCATCAAATTACTGGCATCAGTATAAAAAAATAAAAGAGCAGCTAAATTAACCTATAGAAACCACTGGTAGAAACCACTAGTTTTGGCAAGGAAATTTGCAATAGAGTAACAGCTTTGCACTCAGATTGGGGAACAGCAGAAAGAGCTCTGGACTTAGCAATATTTTTCAAGTGATGTGAATTTCTGACAAAATATGCCTTCATCTGCCTACAGTTTGATAAAAACTGTTTATAGTAATAACATTACTTTGTAAATGAGATGCGCTTTTGTCTCTGGGAAACTAAATAATATGCATTCTTCTAAGCATACTTCCTACCTATACTATGCAAATACCCATTCATACTTCTATGCACACACAGAAGAGAGCACATCCTCCTCCCACTGCATACACACAGAGCTTGTCACACTCTGGGCAGGCTTTGTAATCTGAATGACTGAAACCAGAAATTATTTAATAATGAAGTAAAACACAAAAACACCCTCTCCCAGATGAAACTATTTAAAAAAAATCTTAAAGACTGTTTTGCCTCAAAATTATTTAAATGGTTATTAGATTAAATACTAGCTTTTTTCCTCCTACAAAGTATTACTATTAATTCTAAGAAGCATGTACCATACAAAACAGTACAAAAATCATCACAGGTATTGAACGGAAAGAGCACTGTACACACCACAGCAGAATCTGAAAGTCATTTTTAATAAGAGTTGTGGCTAATAAGCTTGGAATTTCTAAGCTTCTGTACAACGCCAATGTTTTTCTTTACAAAGTTTGCTCACAGATAAAAGTATTTTGCCATGCACTCTAGTCCTCCTAAATAAAACACTGGTTTCATTTCTCTGGTGTTTACTATTTAGACAGTATAGGCAAAACTAAGGAACGCCAGTAGATTTAATTATTGCTTTAAAGTCTAATACAACTACTGTAAGTATCTGCCTTTATTCCTGAAAAATTATTACAAGTGCTAACTTAAGCAGAATGGAAAAAATACTCACCTGGTTGCATGTGTCTGCTAAAGAATGTATGGCTTCTGAAAACATACTTGCAGAACCCGTGTAAACCCAAGCAAGCAGCTTAAAGAAAAAATTCAATCCATTTCTGAAAACAAAGAGAAGAAATAAGCTAAAGAACAACTGAATATTTGGTCTTCAATATTTTCAGCAAAACCACAAGTGCTGTATAATCATGCATTACCTGCCAGCAAGTGGTGAAAACCAAGTATCAGTTCATTAGAGACCTGTACAAGCAGATAAGGCATACACATTTTTCTGCATAGTTACTGTTAAAAAGCCCTTCCAGCTAAGCTTGATATGTAAAGCTATACAATTTATTTTTCCAAAATTATTAACTTCTAAACAGTCCTGAATAAGTTACACGTCCTGAAAACTACCATCACATTCACTACGCAGAACAACTAGTTGCCTATTAGTGGGAGAATACAAGCCTTAATGACTTCTTTTTCTCTTTCTTCAATACTTTGTCTCTTATACATCCCCTCCTAACGCTGGAGTGCAAGGTTCCCCACTTCAGTCTTAGCTTGGGCAATTCCCAACAGGATACAAATGTGAGACAGCAGACAGGAAGACAAGGCTGTCTTTAGAATACACTGTAAAAATTATCTACAGAACTTTTCCATTAAGATGTCCAGTGTGACTTCTCAAGTCTTTAAATTACGAGCTCACTGGAGTAAGCATCATGTTATGTTGTACAGAGCCAGCAAACTAACAGCACTAATATCTGAGTCTACATTCTCAGTTCAAACATTCACTATCAGAATCAGTAGGTTAACTGTTAGATTCATACTACAAAGAAAATCAGACTACAGGCTTATAATGTTCTCCTCTCTCTGTTTTAATATATTTAACTTAGTGTTAATTTTTTCAAGTATTCAAATGAAATTAAGTGTTATAAATAAGTATTAACAAGATGTTGTAGTTGCATTTTTGAACAACCACATGCCAAGACATTATACTTAAGTTAGAGGAAGCACAAGTCCAGTCCCTTGCCATACACCAAATTATACAGTTGATTAAATAACATCTATTTCCAAGGACATCCTTAAAGAATCTCTATGAGAGTATATCCTCTTCTTCAAGGAAGAGATAGCACTGTTTTCTATACCTCCTTGGCTCCTATACCCAAGGACCTGAAAGTGCTTTATGATTTTTAATTTAGTCTCATTACCTCATGAGATGAAGCATCACTGTAATTTATAGGCAGGAAGTAAAAAAAAAAAGCGTAAGTTAGCAGATAGCCCAAGAAGAAAAGAGGGCTGTTGTAACACTACACCATAATTTAAAATCCCTGTGTTAATTACAAGTTCTTCCAACTCACAGCATAGTGCATCTTTAGCATAGAAAGAAAATGAAATAAATTACAGCGGGATTCATGAGTACAGTCTCTGGACTTTTGTATTGTTCTTCTCAATGTTGTATTAATGGAGTTGACAGCTTATCTAAAGGTACAATTCAGTTGTGGGGCCCCCACCTGTTCAGATGACACAAGAGGCACTCAGCTGGTATTTTATTTCACTCCTACAAATTTGAAATTTGTGGGGGATTTGACACCCTAGGAATCTAAAAAGAAACCACACTAAGATTTTCAAATGTCAGGCCCAGCAAAATCAACAGGTTAATGATCAATCCCAAGCCCAAATACAGGCTGGGAGGAGAATGGATTGAGAGGAGCCTTGAGGAGGAGGGCTTGGGGGTGATGGTTGATGAGAAACTCGGCATGACCCGGCAATGTGCGCTTCCAGCCCAGAAAGCCAACCATATCCTGGGTCGCATGAAAAGAAGCATGGCCAGCAGGTCAAGGGAGGGGATTCTGCCCCTCCACTCTGCTTTCGTGAGCCTCCACCGGGAGTACTGCATCCACCTCTGCAGCCCCCCAACATAAGGAGGACATGGACCTGTTGGAGAGAGTCCAGAGTAGGGCCAAGAAGATGATCAGAGGGATGGAACAGCTCTCCTATGAGGAAAGGCTGAGAGAGTTGGGGTTGTTCAGCCCGGAGAAGAGAACGCTCTGGCGAGACCTTATAGCAGCCTTCCAATACCTGAGAGGTATCTACAAGAAAGATGAAGAGGGACTTTTTAACAAGGGCATGTAGGGATAGGACAAGGAGTAATGGCTTTAAACTGAACGAGGGTAGAGTTAGAGTAGATATAAGGAAGAAATTACTCACTAAGAGGGTGGTGAGGCACTGGAACAAGTTGCCAGAGAAGCTGTGGATGCCCCATCTCTGGTAGTGTTGAAGGCGAGGTTGGATGGGGCTTCGAGCAACCTGGTCTAGTGGAAGGTGTCCCTGCCCAGGGCATGGGGGTTGGAACTAGATGATCTTTAAGATCCCTTCCAACCCAAACCATTCTATGATTCTATGATAATTATGTCCAGTAAGCTGGAGACATAGGATAGAAAGATGAAGAGTGCTACATGGGAAATAACTACAAAAAACCTAGTGAGTCTACAGAGCCATCAAGGCTATTTCGTGTTTCCTGTCTGACTAGGTGTTCACATCAATATAAGACACTAGGAAAAAAAGTCGGTTTTGGGGAAAACAACAACCTCAGGTTTTTAATGCAAGTTAATTATGCACTGCTTTAAAAAACAAATTCACCACTGCATTTGAAAATAAGCCCTATGAAAGCCTAAATTCTGTTGAATGAATACTACAAAGATTTTAAACAGCAGAGGAAAAAAAATCCAAATCCAGCAGATTCTGGGAAGGCAGCTAAAATACTCTGAATCCCTTTGAAAAAGTTATCTTTTACATCAGTGACCACCAATTCAGAAAGTATTGAAATGACCTGAACTGACTGATTTAGCTACCTCATTTCTATCTGCATGGACCTGAAAGAGTAGGAAATATTAACAGAACTTAGACCAAAGCTAGGTAAAGTCTGAAAAACATTTATTGTAATGATTTGGACATCATGCCAAGAAATAACAAAAAAAAAACACCCAAACAAACCATGATTCACTAGGCACAATTCTATTGATTATTAAACCTACTACTATACAGCATTTTCTAATAAGCCTCTCTTCTGCACCTAGAAAATAAGCAGTTTCCTTCAACACAACTGTTTATAACTGTGTTCCAACGTCCACATAGGAGGCGTACATTCACCAACAAAACTGGGGGGGCGGGGGGAAATGTTGAAATAGGTATACATCTTCCTTGCTGTCAGAAGTCTTGTCAATTTTAGTGTAAAGATGAAATGTAATTGGTAACTTTAAGAGGTACTGATACATGAACAGAATCAGCCTTTCTTTGGAAAAAAAAAAAAATCACAAATGCAAACGTAGATCAAAATCAATTATTCAAATCAAGGTTCCTAACTTAACAATTTAGTTACAATTAAAACAAATCCAAATATATCTATCCTGACTGAACTGTAAACTTGAAAAAATTACAGGGCTTTAATACTTGCTTTTACATATTTATCATTCCAAATTTGTTTCAAAGTAGTCACCTCAAAAACCCAAGATGTATATGTGGAACAGGAATTATGGGGAATTGACAAATATATATGGGGAATTGTACCTTCACGCAATTGCCCACTTTCTATGCTCTACCTTACAGCACAAAATAATGGTCTAGAAGGATCTGGACTGATTTACACAACCATCCCTGTCTACGTTCATAAAATATTTAGGCTTTTGAAGAAAGCGCAGTGAAAAAATAAATGTCCCGATTAAAAAAAAAATCAAATTGAAAATACTAAGATCCATTGTCAATCTATGGGAAAAAAAACTTCTATTTAGGCTCTAGATTTGAGAACTACACAAATTTCATCACATCTACTTCCAAAGAAGCCATAACATTACTAATATCCTTGACCACTAGTATTTTTTTTTTTAAAAAATTACATACCATGCAACCTTTGTATTGTTTAAAAGGTAAAGCATTAGCACAACAATGAAATCACTTCAACAGTGACAGACTCTGAAGAATGTTTTGCTAATAACATTCCTTTTTTGATTAAAAAAAACAAAACATTGCCTTCCTATATTTCTCTAACAGAACTTTAAAGTTCTTCCTTGCACACAGAAGTCTATTAACAACACAGTGTGCCAGTGCAGCTGGTTTATACCCTCACACATGGATTCATAGAGAAGAACTCTGCTTTTGACTGAACCACTCTTCAACCTCACGGGGGAAGCCCGAAATCTGTGAAAAGCCTACCAAATCATTGAAATGGGAGAAGTTAAGACAGATTGGCCCTTCTTGACCCAAAACCAGAAGCCATTAAAAATCATCCTCATGTCAAGAGGATCAAGACCATGAAAAAAGAAGCATCGATGGTAGCCTTGACTTAAACCTCTGAAAAGTCATCACGTATTTGAGGGCCACAAGAGATCCCTTAACTTCTAAAAAAGCTCCACAAAAAAATGACTGAGCCATACAACAGGCTTTACAAACTTCTGGCCTGGCTGCGAGGCATTCATCTATAAAGGTGCCTAATCATCCAAAAGGTATTTATGACATGAAGAGAGTGCAATGTTTATAGCAATGCCCTATTTACAAAGCAGGAGGAAAGGTCTGTTTTCTGTAGATCACTGTAAAAGAAAGTGAAGGAGGTAGAACTGACCATACAATCCTCCTCCCCTCCTTTTTTTGCCCCCATTAGAAACATCCATACTAGCAGTTCTTAGATATTTTTAACTGTGAAAGTTCTGAATAGTTACTAGTAGAACAGTCAATAAAGGAAGGGGGAGGTTTTCAGTCAAACGAGCTTTGTGCTTCTTTCCCCAAGCAAAAAGCATATAGTTTCACAGGAAAACTTCAAAAAAGTTATTACCTGCTCAAAATGTTTTTTCCTGTGCCAAAAAAGGATTTTCCCTATGTTTCTATTTTGTTCCTTTATATTGATAGTGTCTTAGCAAATAATTACCTTTTATAAAATCAAATTTATTTTAAAAATTCACAGGTTTTCTGACAAGTAAATTTTAGCCATCATTTCCTAATAAACTTAACACATTTCTGTTTATTTCATGCCCAATAGTCTCTGTGTTCATTTGCTTTAAATCAGGATCATTAAATTAGTTTTGTTTCATCCAAACTTGTAAGACATGTGAAAGGCAGAAACCTCATAAAATATGACCTTATCAGTTAGATGGAAAGAGTTGAATAACAGCAGAAACAGAAAAGTAAATTCTTTGCTGTTGGTTATATGGAAGATTGTTCAAAACATGAAAATTTTCATCTCAAGAAGAAGCAAGAAAAAAAGGACAACTTTAAATGCCTGCCTCTCCATGTCCTTCAAAATTTTGGTTTTTACTTTAATAAAGTGTTTAGTCTGATCAAAAAAATTTGCTCTTCTCTGATCAGAGATATATTCTATCCCTGATCTCTATACATTGATGAATGTATTTACCTGAATTCTCTCCCATCAATAATGAATACACCAATCTATTAACTTCCGTTAGAGACACAGGTACCTTCAGATTGAACACACAGATTGTTCTCATTTCCAGGATAATAAAAATAAATAGTTTTATACTTGCATAAATAAAACTTTTTTTTTTAAAACTTACATGCAAATAGCTACCATTACCACCTTCCCTGGTCCCTTGAAAAACATAGATGCTGCACTGGAGCGTGGCTAGATAAAGAAATAAGAGATTATTAAAATAAAATAGGGAAATCTTGACCTCATGAGGGACCTGCCATACAAATTATTATATAAAAACTTTGCATTGCCCAGTATTGCAAATGTGAAGTCATTGAAGCCTACTGATTTACTACTGAATGCTTACCCAAACTGCAGTTGGGCCTTACACATTTCCACATATGAATGGCTATAAAAAGGATAAACAACCAACAAAGCCTCCAGTAGGGGCCACTGCAACCGTAAGAATAGGAACCAGCTGTGCAGCAGAGCTATTAAGAAATCATTCTACTGTAACAGAGCACATAGATCTAGGGAATGGGTCTGCTTAAGCAAAGGAGGCGGCCCAGTAGGGCATAGAGCAAAACGTTAATCCTTTGGGGTTTTTTCCTTAAGAAACATATTTTATTTCTTTAAATTAACAATATATTTACTTGTTTGGCTATAGATGAAATCACAAATACAGCTGCACTTTTGTTAATAAGGCAGCAATTAACAAAAAACCTTACTGGTGGATTACACTGCCACAGTAGGAACCCATTTAAACTGGCATTGTAATATTTACCACCACATTACAATCAGAGATAGCTCTGGTATATTACAGGGCAGACAAATCTTCCAATAATACTGTTAGTTAAGCTTATGCAAGCATCTCACAACTTTTGCCTTCAAAAGGTGTCATATTATATCTCGTGGCATTTGGCATTTTTCTAGCCAAAAAACTTTAAAACATCTCTTACCTTAGTATTTCCAAAGAACTCCTTGTATTCCCTCAACAGCCTTTGGTTTCTAAATAGATCTGCAATACAAAATTGTCTTCATGAATACTTACTAGTAACCATTAGTGTCAGGAATTGAAGTCTATTTTTTTTATGCAGCAGACAGCTTCTAGTAAGAGCTACATGGTCTATCTTTGTGAAAAACTCGTCTCCTGGTATTGTTAATCAGAAACATATATTGTTATACATTCACGCAAAATGCCAAACAATCTGTTATGATCCTATACATGGTTGCCATTTCTACCTACCAACAAAGGATGATACAGAGGGAAAAACTCAAAATACACTGCACCAAATCCAGGCATTCTACTACCCCCCTCCTGCCCTTTAACCATGAAGGAGAAGGGGAAGGATGTTTCAAAGTAAGTCTCTTCACATCAGTACTTTTCCATCCACTAATGATGTTCATTAACTTCAAAACACACACTGGGATACTATAACACCTAGAAGCTGTAGTGCTAGATTCTCCCCTACAAAGTCATACAAAATACACTGAACACAATAATTTAAATAGATAAAAACAGCCAGTGGAATACAAGGACAGACTGTAAAAAAAGGGAGTTACCACTTCAAGTATACAATGTTTCAGTATGCTATTATGACTATTTTTTTTTAATCTAATTTTTTGGATTACGTTCAAGAATTATTCTGCTGGTCACTAAAAATTTTGAAGCTACTGACTGCACTCTCAGTACACTTACAAGTACCTTAACAAGAGCCTGCAGCTCTAGCCTTTTTACTAGAAAGGTGTTCCAGTGGCACAACTTTTTTAAAAAAAACTTAGAAAAGACTTCTAATTTTAAGGTGCATAACTGGAATAAGTACCTTGAAGCACTATTGCCTCTTCTGTGACTTGAACTGACTAGACAGAATAAAATCCATTACAAACTACTGATTTGACTGTACCTGTTATTGATAATACCAGAAAGGATGACAATAATTTTAAGCAAAACGATGATTTGGGGGTGTTTCCCCCACTTCTGAAGCACAAAGGTAAGCTGAATTCATTTCAGAGGAAAAATAAATGAGTGACGGTATGGTATCAAGATTTGGATTGGGTTTAAGTTTTTTCAAAATTTTCAATTAAAAAAAAATCCAAAACCATTGAAGCTATTGATTATAATCTAAAAACTGAAAGCCCTCCAAAAAAAACCAACTATGCCTATAGATCTCAACCAAATGTTTATTCTTGCTGTATCACATAGATGATAAATTGTAAGACAGGAACAGACTACATCTGTATAAATGGTAATGTGTTACTCTAACACTATGCTACAAAACCTTATCAGTAATTGCTAATTCTGAATTTCTATGTTCTCAATGAACTAACACACCATCTAGTGGATTTCTAACAATCATACCTTGTTATTTACAATTGAAATTGTTTGAAAACTCCATACTCACTTTCTCTGTACTTGATCTCTGCCTCTTTACGTCTTTTCCTTTCTCTAGCAAGAGCCTCTGGACTACCCCAAACTTCAAGAGACCTACACAAAGTAAAAGTAACTTAGTAATGGTTCTATTTATGCAACTTCTTTTCAGTTTGACTACATTATAAATGGCTTTCCTAAAAGCACAACGTCACATCATTCTTTCGGGTAAGAAGCCCCATAGACTACTTTACAGAATAAAAAGCTGGGCAAGAAGGTGTTGAGGACAAGCACTTAATCTTTGGACACATGAAACATACCCTCCAATTTTATATACACCATGTAATTATTACAATAATGAGGATATAAAGTGTATTCAGATAGAAAATGGAAAACATTATTGCCCTTTCGCATTGCACATCTGACTTTTAAAAGTTCTCTCTCTCATATAATCCATTTTAAATGACCCAAACATTTTCCTTCATAAAAACATTCTTACTTTGCCTCTACATCCGATCTCAGGTACACAGTGAAGGTCTCCGTGTCATCATGGGGGCTTCGTCGTTTAATTTTCCTCAGCTGGTCTAAATCACTAAGGAAAGTGGACAACCAGTTTAGTGCAAGTTCATATTACTCTAATTTTACCGGGTGATCTTCTACAGTTTTGATATTACTAATTTGCAGTACAAAAAAAAACCCTGAAGTTGTTTACTTGAGCCATATAGAACAGATATGGAACATGAAGCAAGTGATCTCTAGGATGCTACCACTGCATTTTCCACACTCAAAAGTCCAAATCATGTCCTCACACTATGAAATACTACACATAGAAGACAAAGTAATAAAAAAATTGAATCCAGTGAATGATCTGCATATATTTGATAATGTGCACAAGTGCTAAACAAGAGAGTTCACGGCTTAACATCTCTAAATGGAAATCAGAAGTCACGTAACATAAGAAGTTAAGACATTTAACCTGAAAACCTTGAGGTTTTGTACAAGCTGCAAAAGGTTGGAGATAACAAAACTGCTTGAGGGAACAGATAAATTTCCTGTGCTGAGCTACATATTAGGGCATCTACACTGAGAAGCGTCAGGGATTTTTTTTTTTTAATTTTTTTTTTTAAATACAACAGACCATTTTATTTTTAGCCCAACCAATTATTTAGTCCTTTTTTCTTTTTTTCCTGCCCTTTTGGTGAACCCAGCAAAACCTTAGCTAGTTATTTCTCTGCACAAACAGCCGGTTATGATAAAAATATGGCAGAGGACTAAGCATAATTTGTCACTGAATTTTCATCAAAGACCGAGTCTAGTGACATACACTACATGTAAAAACTGAGGAGGAACAGTGGCAGCATAAGAAGCTATAAACAAAGCTGCGAAGCCCTTCGGTTTAATATGGGTCACACATAACATGCATGAAATCTGACAGACACCTCAACTACAGCGACACTCAGTAAGACCTGCTGGTAGGCGTGGCACATAGTAAAAGGCAGTAAATATGAATCAAGTAACAATAGCTACGTTGCAACAAATGAGATTATATTTTATTCCAAATTACAGACCTCAAGTAACATAAGTTTCCACTGATCTTTTAGAGATGTTCACATCAAACTATCATGACCCCAAAATGCTGAAACAAGAATTATTTGTCATTCACCTCTATAACTAGCGGCTCTAGAGGTGGACTCCCCCCAAACTAGATTTATGGTCATATAACTACAAATAAATTAGTTTAAGAAGCAACTAGGGAAACATGCAAACTAAATGCAAGTTCCTAATCCACTGTAACACTAAGTAAACAACAACTAACTTCAGCCACTTAAGATTATGTATACCACAAATGCATTTAGAAAATGTTGCTGTGCAAAATCACTCTACAATCAAAACTACTTTTGAAGCACGTATGAACAAATATTCACAATTTAAATTTCAACTCAAACCCATCATACCTGGATTTAAGACAAAACTCATTTATTGCTCTGACTCCAGTGATGAAGTTATTCTGTGTGTATTTTGGTCCATACTCTCTTTTTTTAAGGACTGCTTTCACTTAAAAACAGAAATAAATAAGCAAGTTAAGTCACTCATGGAGACTATAGCAGAAACTTCAAAAGATAATTCAATCTACTGTCATATCATGACACCTCCAAGGAGAGATCTGAAAAACAATGCTTGTCAGTGAAACAGAAAACTCACAGTGAAGAGACAGGAATGTTCTTCATTTGGAAATGAGTAAGAGTAGAATGATTTACCTCCAAAAACACTACTTGCTAAGTTGTAGTTCAGGGATCTCAAACATCCCACTCACTTAACTGCCCCTGTCAGCTACTTCTCCAACTTTAACATCAAAGATGGTGTTTGGCTACTAAGATCACATTCAATTACGGCAATTTATAAACCCTCGCTCTAGCAACTGAAATGGCAACATAGAGCTCCATCTCCTTTTTTTACAATACTTAACCAATTCTACCTTCTGCAGTTAAGTTTTTTGACCTTTGCAGACCATACAGAGGACTGAGACTGTATACATTGTTTTTCTCAACTATTACTTTCAAAATCAGCATACTTAACATTGGGCATTTATAATAATTAAAAATATACATTCTTTATGTTTTGTATGTCTAGAAGATGTACTCTCATCACATCAGATTTTCATGCACAAGGAAAAGAATACCATACATATTCAGAAAAAGGATAAATGGAATTTTAAGTTTATACCGAAAAAGGATAAATGGAATTTTAAGTTTATGCCATTGCTTCCTACTTGTTATACATACACAACTTCATCTTATTTTCAAATGTAAGTCACTATATGTTCACTTCCATTAAAAACGTTATGCTTATTGGAAGAATTCCAGTTGCTGAAGGACATAACATTGAAGAACACAACTGAAAACAAAAAGCTCAAATTCTGCAGGAGAGAAGACTTATGAACACACACAAACTTCATGTGCATCACAGGACTGATATAATTTCTACACTTAGTTGAGAACTTCTCCTTAAGTCACAGGATATTTACAGAAAGATACTGCATTTAAAGACTTTGAGAAAAATTTCCCCACAGTTCTATATTGTCTTATTTCTGAGTTTTGAAAGCTTAAAGGCAAAATATATTGCTTGACACTCAACAATGCACTCACACTACAGATACCAATATTACCATAATAATCTGTTTCTGTCATCCAGTTTGAACTTAAACAATTTTTTAAGTACTTGAGTAATCACATTCATCCCACAATGCTCCTGAGCGAAGATGACACAAAAATTTATCTATAACCTACAGAGGCAAAACTCTTCTCACTGAAAGACGTATCTATTTTTACAGTTATTTCACAGTCTATCTAATTTCTCCTATCATACTTTGTATGTTCCCCTTGCATGCATACACTACATGACAACGGACCCAAAGAAATTGACATAAAGGATGTGGACAAAAAAGTACAGAAAACATACTTCGAGAGACACTGATCTCACCTTTTTACTAAAAAGTATTATGATTTGATGTTTCTTTAAATTTGGGGAAAGAAGTAATTTTGATACAGTTTATAGCTTGCTGAGTCACTTTCACTCCAGAGAGAGTTTGGCTTTTTTTTTTTGACAGAGTTTAAAAAGAAATGGAAATTTCTATTTTGATAAAGTTCTTTCCATACGTAGAAGGCTAGGAGTTATCAAAAGCACAGGAGTTTTTAATAACATAATTCTCACGATAAGATAATAGAAATTATCGGAGTAAAGATGGAGCGACATCAAATCATGATAAATTAAAAACATGAAAAAAGGTATGGTGTTTATCTGCTTATGTTTTTAAACAACGTAACTAAAGGTAAAAGCATGTATTTACTACAGGCACAAATTGGAACATTACAGGATTCAGATTAGGTAGTTCATGTGGTCAAAATATATTTAGAAGCAACACTGATTAGATTAACTCAGCAATAAGAAGGAACAGAGGAAGACTTAGAACAAGGAAGAGGGGAAGATGAAGTATTCAGCTTAACACATTAAATCTGAGATGGCAAATGGACATGCCTAAAAACATGCAAGGAGGACAGACTGTGATAACAGGTGAGAAAACAAATTAGTCTTTTCCTGCCAAACTCATCAGCTTAAATGAAACAAAGACAGACACAGAAGAGTGATTAGAAGGAATACTGCTATATTTGATTTTTCATGAGTCCTTTTCCAACAACTATGTACCAAAGCTGACATACAAGTGTGTTTTAAAATGTTATTTACATAACTTGTTGCACAACTGAAGAGAAACCACAGTTTCCTTACACACATCTTTTTTGACAACTAGCAGACAGCAATGAAGTTTCAATACAGGAAGTATTTCTTTACCTTTTACTTGGATCGGTTCTTTAAGGAAAGACTGCTTTTGACCTGCACTGGTCATATCTTGTCCTGTAAAATAAAAATAAAGCTCACTGTAAATATGGAAGTACCTACTTTCCTTTTTAGTCAAGAGTTTGGTTGACAAAGTAAGAATGTATTTTAATATTGCTTTCCACCCTCACAATTACATTTCTGCCAGATTTTCAACATTTAAATATCTGAAAATAAAAGACAGAAATAGTAAAAAACATAAACAACAAAATAAGACATTTAATATAGCATTGATCAGTAAATTCCTATCAGCCTGCAGAAGAGCACCAACTTGCAACGTACTTCAGAAAGTATCCTGAATTTTTAAAAAATATTTTAACAGTGTACTTATAGTTTGGGGCAAGTTTTATGCAAAGTTTTAGATTAGTAAAAGTAATGAATTCTATATAGTTTATGGCTGCTGATCATCTGAGTCTCAGAGAGCTTTCAAGCTGTAATTCAATTTTAAGGGACTGAAGCTTTTTCACTCACAAAAAGCCTGCTCCTTAACATACAGAATATTTAAACTGAAATCTAGCCTGGAGCTAGAATGACAACAAAGTATTTTAGCTGGTTTTGAAATTTGAGGATATGACACAATAAAAAGCCAGTAAAATATAGTTTTAAAATTCAATTAAGTGAATCTTAATATTTGGAAAATAATGAATTCCAATAATTTCAGAGAGATTTCTCCTCGGAAATCAGAAGGACTACTTGAAAATACTAATATTGCATCCTTATCTCATACATATCAACATAGCTTTCAGAACAAAAACCTTACGATTCTAACACGTCAAACCAACATACCCACTCTTTCGTGCCCTAACACTCTCTAACATTGGAGGTTTGCCATGCATCCACAGTCATTAACAAAATTAAAAGTGACCTTATTGAAAGTGATATATAAGAAAAAAAGACTTTTCAAGCAGGTTTGTGTTAATTAATGAGATACTCCTAGCTTAACAAGCTATCAAATTACTCAAAGGTCAGAAGTTTGGACTACATAACTATCTTTCCATTAGGCAATTAGTTATTGCCCCAACAGCAACTGCAGACTAAGGCTAGTAACAATCCAAGTATACTGTCTTCAAAAGTAACACTTACAATTTATGAACCTGATCTTATTATACAACAAATAAGGCTGGACCATAAATAACTAGCATTCCTAGAACAGTCATCCCTATCAGTTATTGTTTGACTTTAAAACAAAAGCAAAACACCCTTTGCTGCTTCTTTCCTTTCATTTCTCATCTGGCTTTAAACACCAGCCAATCTATCAATATTCATGATAAAAAACTTCAGCTAAAATTGCTTAGCAAAAACCGAGTAGTAGCTTATTTTCACAAACTGCATGCAACCATTTACGCCATTGAAAGAAATACCACCAACACTATTTAACAGAAAATTGAGTCGTAAGATTTCAGAGGGGAACAAAAAAAAGGCACAAAAATATCAAGATTTATATCTATGCACAGAGACCTATGCACAGACATCTGTGTACATCAAGTACCCCTTCTGAAGTTTATTACCTTGGCCTAGAGACTGGAAAAATCACAGTGCATCGATGAGGGGAACAAAAAATATGGAGTATTTCAATTCACAAGCAGAAGTTGATATGATAGAACTTTCAGGATGAATACATTAATATTTTCAGTATCACATTAACAGGAAAAGCATTTTGAGAGTTTACTGATAAAGAAATGGAGGTCCAAAAGAGATCCATTATTTGCTAAATATTTAGTTACTGTAAAAGTAACGGGAAAAGTATGGCAATCTTTGCAAATAGTACATTACCTTTACAGAATTCTATCGAAATATCGTATTTCTTTAAATAAACAAGAGTAACGTGTCCATAATGCATAAGAACGTTCTATCCACTAGGCCCCACAAAACAACCCCTATATAAAGCGTGCATATAACAATATGCATTCCAAAACAAACTTTAAAGCAACTGTTTATCTATGCACAACATCTCTAGGCTGCAGTTTCATATACATTTGCATATGTCAGCCCCCACTCTCAACAACAGGTAAGTCTCGCGTGGCGCAGCTCCACTCAAGGCTCACTGTGACTCAAGGCTGTGCTGCCACAAAGGCCAGCATCTCTCCTCCAGCCGTTTTAGAGACAGTGAGCAAGATCAGCTGACTGATCCATCCTACCTCTACCCTAGCTCTGCAAAACAAGCAATTAATTTTTCACAGAACAGGCCTAAATGTCATTAATGCCAGCACAAGAGAGGGAATAATCAGATAGGGATGGCAGAAGGTGGGGACGCCTCTTCTGATGACAGTCAACAATTATATAAACTTAAGGCAATCATGAAAGCAATAGTGCTAGACTGTTTTCACATGTCCGATTTTTAACAGCCGTAAGTGCACATTAAGAACCCAGAAAATACCAACAACTACAACTGGCTCTACAGTCTTTCACTGTATTCAGGCAGACGGTCTTCTGAAAAATCTGTCCCTCTAGCAACATCTTCAGCTCAAGACTTCCCAAGAAACACAAACGGTCTTAAGTATTATCCTCTTCTAAAATCCAATCACAAACTTAAGAAATAGTATCTAATTGTTACACTTAGAACAACATTTGAAATCCGCTTTTGTACTTCCAAACATCAGAAAAGTAATACTCTTAGCCGACTGTAGTTACTACCTTTTAAAGACTCTTGCAAGCCTCAGGAATTTACAAGTTAAAGAGACAACGAATACCTGCTAACCTGAAAATGAAGAGAAATAAATTTTCTTTAGTAGACCACTTAGTTTTAGATAAAAGCACACAGAAAGACAGCTTTCATTTTAAAAAGCATTTGTTTTCTCTTATGCACAGTTGTCTTCCAAACACGTATCTGTGCAGGCCTACACTTAATAAGCAGAAAAAAAACAGAGGATGCTACAATGGAGCAAGGACAAGACTGTTCTGAATATCACAGGCACCGAACTAGCACAAGATTGACAATCAAATTGAACAGCAAGGAGGGTCAGGTTATATCCATTGTATCAGGTGTTTAATGTGAACACTGCAGTTCTGACGACTGTCAGATTAGAAAGCTCTAGCAGATGAAACAGCTCAACCTTCTTTACCAGTCACCCACAGCCTCACCTAAAGAAGTCACACTGCTAGGTATTCACACTCATTCAGTCTTTAACATTAGTTCATTTCACACAACAAACCAGAAATACTACAAAAAGAATTCACGTAAGCAAGCAAAGTGGTGAAAGACAAGTAATACATTCCATTTCTTATCCCTTAAATTACCTAATCCCTTCTGACATCCGCATTTTATCATTACCACTTTAAGTTTGACTACTGTAAACTTAAATCCTTTAAATACTGGAATGACAAAGAAATAGATTTCAGCATTCCTCCCTGCTTATGCATTTGAAATTTATATATAGATGCCCACATGCAACAAACACTAAGAATTCTGCAACCATAATAGCACACAATTGAAAAAAAAAAGTTATCAATTGTTAAATACATAAAATTTTCACATTCATACAAATACTCTTCATTTTATCTTAGTACTACCTGTTCCAACTTTATGCAGGGTTTCTTCAGGGGTTGATCCACTTGTATCTTCTGATCCAAGATCTTTTTTCTGGCCATTGGAGGTATAAACTCTCACTTGACTCATCAACTGCACAGGCAGACGATTGCATGGTAGAATGTAAGACAGACCCCCACTTTTCATTGAAGCTTGCCATCCTAACAGGGGGAGGGAAAAAAGATGTTTCAGGCAATCATTTTGGAAGGAAGAAAAGAGAAAGTGGTGCAGCTATACCAGCACAGAGTTATGGAAAGTTAGCTTTTAAGTACTGATCCGTGCTTATTTTACCCATGTTTAGGAATTACAAAATAGGAGTACACAGCACGCTTCCACTGCCTCCCTTCAGACATCCACTTCTAAACTTCATTCTAACGTTAGGGTTTTTTCCCCATACACTTTTCCCAAAGATGTCTAGATGATCTGCAGAGAGTATAAAAAAAAACAGCTATTTGATAAGATTGACTTATTAATACATTAATTCCTGTGCTAGTCATACTGCCTCAAAATCTTTAAAAAACAAGTATTGATACAAGAACAAATACACTACAGAACAGAAGACCACTACAAAACTATCAGGCACCGTTGCCACTTCATTTCACTCCATGTACATGCTGTACAAACCACAGCCTACCAATTAAGAAAAACTGAACTGTGTGCATTACACATTAAGAGCAACTTGCTAAAGAAATTATACAGAAAAGCACACAACATCATATAAAACTTTTTATACAGAAGAACCTTAAATTTTGCAACATTTACAACTGACAAATTACAAGATAAATATGTAAAAACCCTACTGAAACACCACCGTGGGTGGGCAATTTTCAATTTCAAAAGCCTAGCCAAAATGAAAGTTGTATGCAGTACAGGCCAACCTGTATTAGCAACCAGTTTCTTTTAGGCAGCACAAACACTTCTGTAGAGAAGGTATATAACGCCTCCAACCAGAAATGCAACAGGCAAACCAGCTGCTTTGGAAGCCCTCATTAAAAGAATAAATAAATTTAAAAAAAAAAGAATAAGCAGTGCTGCTAAATCAAGTCATACAAAGTATGACTAATCATTTATGAATAATACATCTCTCACAAAATAATATTTTATAAAACTGTTTATTCCATAAGTCTCAACAGCTTTCCTTATATTTTAGTCTTCTACAGTACCAAAGCATCTGCACATGTGCACGCACTGGTCTGAACCTTACAGAAGAACACTTTCACCAAAAAAGTCTGATAAGCTCTTCCCGACTACTAGTTGTTGCCAATGGCACAAAAGCCCAAAAAAATCAACTCAGCACAGCTCAGTGAACTTATGATTACAACTCCTGGAACGCTACAATAAACACATGGCACAAGGTAAGCAGTGTTTGTTCCTAAGCTTTGGTGATACAGGAGCAGTTGGAAAAGGGAAAGTTAATCAGCATGCTTAGAGGTCGTTTTTCCTACTAATCCAAGACACATAAGAAACCATTAAAGAAAAAGGGTATTTGCTGCAATTCAACCGCAAGTGATTACATGACAAAACTGATCAGAATGGAAATTTTATGGGATCTGTGGCCTAAAGGAAAAGCCAAGGCTCACTCCTCAGACCAACACAAATTCTGCAAGACCTCGTTTCATTTTATGCAATTACTGCAAACTTCAACGCCAGTACGGGCATGACGTATCAGTTTTACGCAGGACGGGGGTTGATAAGGCAAGCAGGCCCACAAAGGGCGTGTGAAAACACCCGCGATTAGGCATTCCCCTCGTCAGGATACGCCTCGCCTACCCAGGCAGTTGTGACTTCAACATTTTCCTTCTTTCGAAAGTCGATACTCGGAAAGCAGCCGGGGCTCTCGGGCGGCTCCCGGCCCGGAGAGGCCCCACGGCCGCGGGCAGTGTCACGGCCACAAGAGGCAGC